>NW_009598371.1:0-6818 GCF_000690535.1 Cariama cristata | reverse complement strand
GATCTCACTCAGGATGATTTGTTCCATTAGCTTCCCAGGTACTGAGGTCAGGCTGACAGGCCTGTAGTTCCCCGGATCCTCCTTCTGGCCCTCTTGGGCATCACATTAGTAGCCTCCAGTTGTCCGGGACCTCCCCAGTTAGCCATGACTAGAGAATGCAGAGTGGCTTGGCAAGCACACCCACCAGTTCCTTCAGTATCCTCAAGTGAATCCCATCCGGCCCCATAGACTTGTTCGTGTCTAGGTGATGGAGCTTCCCAGTGCTCTGTGCCTCCAGTTTGCTCAGGTACCACTTACCTCTGCTTAACAGATCATTCTTCTGTAGCCTTCTGTCCCACCTTCTTGCCTCCCCCAACCTAATGTCACCAGCCTGGAAAGTCAAGCCATTTAGATGTATCATTCCTGAAGTCACATTACAGACAGTTCTTTGCTCTCTATGTGGGTTTAAAGACAGTGTTGCCTTCCTTCTCCCCTGTACCTGGGGGCCAGGAAGCAGATGCTTACTCCAGACCAGCCAAACCAATGCTGACAGAAATCTTCTGTCATCAGGGATGAGTTTACAGTAGCAGAAGCAGCAAGACAAGATCTTTGGGTGCTCTTGAGACTTGCAGAGACCATAGGCAGTGAAATGCCTTTATCGTGCAATTCTCAGGGCTGTCCAGGGCAAAACTCATCTGCTGCTCATGCAGCCTTTCCCCTTTTGGCTTCTCCTCATCAAGGGCACTTCCTTCCCATACAAACAGAAAAGAAGGCTGAATTCATCCAACCACCCACTGACAATAAGGACAAAAACCACCCTCTTCTCGCTACTCTCTCATTTCTTCTCCCCACCAAAAAAAAGGGAACAGTTTTTTTCTGCTTGATGAGTGAGCTGAATCAGCCTGCCAAGGGCCAGAGCAGCCACACCGCAGCAGCGAGAAGCAGGAGCGCTGATTTTGGCAGTTCAGGAGTGCCAGTACAGTACTGCCTGCACCGTCAATCCCTCCTGCTGGCTAGAGTCTTGAACTTGGCATGTTATGAAAATATATCTATTTTTAAGGTAACCTCTAACTAGTTTCTTGGGCTTAAACCACATAAACTATCCAACTTACCATAACTATAAAATATGCTAAATGGCAGCTAAAAAAGTAGTTACATGACAAAATACATTTCAAAGAGTAAGCTGAGACTTTCATAAAAATACATGAGGTACCACGTCTTCCTGATAATAAAGGTGCTAACCTTGGTCTTCCCTGTTGCTTTCAATGGGATAGCAACAGGTATTTACATGCTATTTTTTCCCCTGGTATATAATTTGCTATAGTTAACAAGTTTAATGCAATGCATCCTACCCTGGCAATAGGCAGAGCTAGCAGCATAGAGGTATCCTAAGGAGAGTCACTGGCAGAGAGCAAAGTCCTTAGCAAAACGCAAATTTTAAAGCTATATATGTGTCACAGCATTACCTGAGCAGTTAGGGAATGACATTTGTTACATATGACAGGAGGTTGCTCTGAAATCCTGTATCAGCAGAAACCAAGGCTGACACTGACCCATGATGACATGGTTTAGTGGGTTTAGCAGCCATGGTGGCATTGGGTATACGGTTGGACTTGATGATTTTTGAGGTCTCTTCCAACCAGAATGATTCTATGATTTTATGACACTGCAAACACCGGGTCTCACTGCTCACCGTTGGCCACTTGTCACCCACTGTACTCAAAGGAAAAGTTAATCTCCAAAATCTGCCAGTGACTGAAATATCTTTAAATCCTGTATGAAAAAAAACCCAAACATTTGTATTTACACACCAACAGAAAAATAGTGACTGGCTTCTAACCAATGCCTTGGTAACACACACAGGTTGTCGAGAACATTGCTGCTGTATAAATGGTGCTTCAGCACTTCTTGCCTACACCACGGGCAGATGACACAGTCTCAAGCTACAATGGCTTGAGAGGCTACCACCTTCAACACTTCACGGTGGTCTTTTAGACGGGACAGTCCCTCTGCCCCACAGTCAGATGCACTACTGAGTACTGGAGGTGCTGTCAGCCTGCTTCAGTGCAAAGCCAGCAAGGTCACCTTCGATCGGCTTCAGCAGCAACCAGGGCCACAATGGCTTACGTTGCACAAATGCCAGTGAGGTGTTACCATGGCTCGGTTGTAGTAATAGCTCCAAGCACCAGAGTAATATTATCTTCAAATATTACAGCTGTTCCTAAAGCAACTGCCTGTCCTGGAGCAGAAAGAACTTCTCCCTATCTACAGCAGCACGATGAGAAGGCTGAGAAGAAGGAGGAATATGAACGTACACAGCCAGCTCCTCAAGGATAAGTTAGACTCATCTCACATCAGCACCGACTGGACATGCAGTGCCCATAGGCCCCGCAAAGCAAGCACCACTTAACTTGATTTTCATTCATATGATGAAAACAGTATTTCTGAGTATCTGGCTCCTAGAAGGACCCACGTTTTTGCTAGTAGCTTTCCCCACACTTCTCAGGAAGTATAGGTTTAATATTAAAAATGGTGGGTGGGTCCACAACATTGAAGATCACCAGGAATCACTGCTACTGAAACCTAAAGTCATCTCTTCAAAACTGTAGGGTGAGACAGCAGATTAGAATCTCACTTGCCGAAACATGGAGTGAAGAAGTGGAAGGGCAGGACCCTGGCCAGTACCACAGACAGGCTGGAGATCTCCCACTGTTGGTCTCCTTCATAAGAGTCAAGATTACTGTTGGGTAAGTTGTTTTTTTTTTCCTTCTTTTCCAGCATATCATGGTTAAACCCACTTGCAGACAATTAGTCAAAATAAAGATTGTATTATTCCTTCCCACTCACTGCCTGCTCCAGTTACGCTTTTAAACTCCGTTAAGAACAAACTCCATACTTGGAGGTTGGTAGGACACACTCAAGAGCTCCCTTCCAGGTGTCACAAATTGGCACATTACCGTGGGAATACATCGGCTTATATGTCAGTGTATTCACAGGCTGACGGGGCAGCTAATGGGTAACAGAGACAAATCCAGTCATCTACTTGGAAAGCCATCAAGCTGATCCTGGTCGGCCTTTCCACACCCGCATGGCAACCCACAAATAAGAAAGAGCTGAAGGATTTGGGTTCAGAGAGCAGCATACAACTGTGGCTGTTTCTAGTGCACACAGATCTCCTCCTGTAAAAGATTCAAAGTTCTGGAGAGAAGACATGTAAGTTTAATGGCCAAATTAGATGAAATGCATGTCAGAATTGCTAGCAAAACGTTTTCTGAATTTCATCACAAGTTTCCTGTTGGAACTAAATAGTCCAAGATGGACCATCACCAACAGTCCTGGCTGGCAGATTATCTCAATGGCAAGCTGAAATAATGAACATTATAACAAAAGTATAAAATAGTAGACTTCCAGAAGCCACAATCAATCATGAAACTGAGAACTAGTCTCAAGAGGGAAGGGAAGAAAACAAGGACAAAGAGACAAGCAATAACGAGTCACCTCATGAATCCTATGGGAACCATATGGGATGAGAAAATTGAGGATTAATTTCCCTAAGTATCTATCTAAAAAGTAATGGTGGAAAGTAATTTTTATGAGTGATTATGAAATGATAACATTTTCTTCAGGAGAGAGTAAGTACTGAAAGCATCAGGGTATAGCTAACAGACCCCAGAAGTCAAACAAATTCAGGGAATTAGTGGAAAGAGTTTCTTCAAAAAAACAGATAACCTCAAGGAAAAAAGTGCAAGACAAACGTCAGGTGATTTAGGCTATATTAAAAAACTCAATGGCAAATATCAATGGAAGACAGACAGGAAATAATAAGACGATACTCTGGCTGCATCAAAAATTCCTCACTGACCCAAGGAAAAGGTGCAACAGCAATGAAGAAGGTAAAGGCACATAACAGTATTATGGAACAAGACAACCATGCAGGTGACAAATGCAGAAAGGCTGAAGTGCCAAATGAGTTTCAGTGAGCAATGACATTAATAAAGCAGCAAGAACAAAGCCTATACCACCAAAGAACTGGAGTTCCACTATTCAATGCAACAAGTGTGCACAGCAAAGAGAAGGTAGCGAAGTCTGAAGTCTTGGTGCATGCTTTATTTCTACCTCCACAAAACAGCAAAAGAAAGCATTACTACTTAAATACAACAGGAATACACACAGCAGAAGGAAACAACAGGCTAAAGAACAGCTTAGTAAGACAGGTGTACTACAGGGGAGAGGGCTGGAGCACATTACCTCAAGAGTGCTAAGAAATTAGCCAAAATATTTTCTGAACTTGGAAGAACTTTATGAAGTCTAGTCAAATGTTTTTTGAAAAGAAAAAAAGAAAGGGCCCAGGGATTTACACACCACTCAGAAATAATTCTTACCACCACTAAGTTTCACTTTTTTGGACCAGACGAGCTATGAAAGTGACACTGGCTCCATTTCTGAAGAACAGATCACAAGAATTCTACTTCAGTAAAATCCAAATCTCTTCTCTGATAGAAGAACTGGCACTGCCAGAAACTGAGAAAGCAGACCTTGACCTCAGTGTAAATCACCCTGGCCTCTGCCAAGAGAGACATCCAGCGACAGCCCTGGCTGCACAGTGTGGTGCCCCACACATGGCAGCTGTGAGGTCCCTTTCGGTGCAGCATCGAAAGAGGCCATGATCAATGTGCTGGTACCAGGAGGTGTCCCCTTGAATGTCAGCATGCAGTCAGCAGTAACTTCATTAATCCTCCAATTACACTGCTCTGCAAAAGCTGGAGATGCAGGTATGGGGGGAAAAAAATAAGCCTTTCTAAAGCCCATGCCCTTCCTCCCCCAGTTCAGAATGGCTTTCCTGTATTTATTTTGGGGGTTGGGTCATTGCCTTTGAATGCTTTGTGACTCCAGTGCTGCAGATGAAACAATGTCAACTGACACGCACTTTTACGCAGTTCCTTCATTCCTTCTGAGCCAATTTCTCTGCAGAGGTCATGAACGTTGCCTACCCCCTTAACAGTGCACTGAATGGCACAGGATCAAGCAACAGCAGACAGCTGAGACCATCAGGAAAAGCAATATTCAAGGGTATGCTATTAGTTTCACCCATCTAAACTTTGAGGTCCAGTGGATGACAACTAAGTATCTGCCTGAACCATAAAGTTTCCCTTCCAAAACAGGAAGCTATGATGTTGGTCCCTGGGAATAATCACCCACTGGCTTTGAGACTGCTACTCATGTCAGGTGAGAAGTTCTGCTCAAGGGACTGAGGTGGAAGAACTCAAGGCACTTCTCTAAAAAAGAACAACAAAACAAAAGCAACTACCCCAACCAAAAGATAGTCTTTATAGGTACAGGTACAAGTGTAGGTATACGTACAGTAATTCTCAGCACACATAAATTGATCCTGCAAAACTTCATGCACACTATTCCTCCTGAAATCACTGCAATGTTCACCCACAGGACAACCGCACACAATTCGGTATTATCAGACTCACCAACTGCCATATGGCTGCCAGCCCTATTACACCTGCCTGTTGAATTCTCACACATCTGGCTAACCTGTTAGAAGGCTTTAAAGTATTTGCCTGTTATTCCTCCCCTTGGCTGATAGAGGCATGCTGAGTAGACAGCTGGAGGTATTCTCTTGCTCCTTCCCAAACTAGATTATGGCCAAGAAGGATTAGTCAAGACCCCCAGCTTACTCAACATTTCCACTCAGCTACAACTCCAGATAAACTCAGGCACCCAGCCACAAGTTACAGTTCATGCATGACAAGTTTGCTGAGCTTTGAGTCCTCTCTCAAATTGCCCAGGGATAGTCTACTACCCAAAAATATGTATTTTACAATTTTACAGATAATTTGCTTAGACTCCAAATTGGAAGTTACTGGAAATATTTTCTTTTCAAATGCAGGTCATAAAAAAAATACTAGTTTCAATATCCTCCCACAACGTTTTATAGTGAGAATACTTTCCAAACAGAAAGAATTTCATCAACAGAAGGAAGATATTTGAAAATTTGACTAACACAGAGTTGCTCCACCAAAAAAAAAACCCAAAAAACCAACAAAAAACAGCAACAATAAAATCTTGCGGTAGTGAAGCTATACTACCAAATGTTTGACTAGCAGTCTAGAAAATTTTAATGCTAACTCTCCAAATTGCTTCTACTTGCTGGTCTTTAAAAGGAATAAACCAGATACTGGGCAAAAGGGATGAAAAGTATTTGACTCCATACCGACAGCTGATATTTGGTGGAAAAATTGATGCAGTATTGTATTTCCTCATACAAACAGGGAAAATAAGCAAATCACAAATCACTTCTCACACAGTCTCTGGCTGAGCACTTCTTATTTCTAAATGCGAATTTAAAGGACATAAGCATCAAAAACCCTGCAATTCTACCATGTGTGGGACACAACTCAGACTGGCTTTTTTGCTCTTAGCAATTACAAATGTGTTTCTTTACAGTACACATTTAATTCAAAACAGGTTATCTTACATTTGGTGAAAATAGAAAATTCTATTTTCTCAGTTTCATAAGTAGGTATTACTAGATTACTGTAATCCATCCAGGATTCAGTTTCTAAGTTAACTTCATTGATACTTCATAGGCAGCCAAGTCAGGACATACAGAACGTAAGTCATGTCATTCTGCCAAGATGCAATTGCTGCAGCAGAACAGTAACCAGTCAAATGGGCAACTTAACAGGCCATGGACAGGCTTTGAGGTACCAGGAGGAGTTGGTGTTGGAAGGGGAAAAAAGAAGGAGAAAAAAGGGGGTGGGGAGAGGGGGAAGAAAGAGATGAAGAGGAGTGGAAGAAAGAGAATGAGGACAAGAAGAAGGAGGGGG
>NW_009598370.1:0-17240 GCF_000690535.1 Cariama cristata | reverse complement strand
ACCGCTCCTGCCCCAACGACAACTACAGATGTGAACCGCCATCAACTCTGAAAGCAGGCACTGCCCGAAACCTGCAGTCAGCTTCAGACAGGGCTGTTACTGAGAAAACTTAAGGAAAAAAAATAAAATCTGCTGAAAGCAGAAATAGTTCTGTTTCAGCCAAAGCAGGACATCAGGTCACAAAGGTAATTAGTTTGCCAGTTCACAGCATATCTGCCTGCCAGTCTTCTTCCTTTCTGACTGTGAACTACAGAACAGATTTTTTGCTTTTAAAAAGCATGGGTGGAGAAGGATGAAGGTGCACTAAAAATGAGTGACTTGCCATTGTAGAGGGCATGTGCCCTGAGAATTCCTCTGGATTAGGTAGTAGCTTATTTGCACCTTGAGAAACTGGAACATGCCCGTCTGAACCAGCTCCTGTTACACTGATGGTATTAACACTCTGCCAGAGCTAGGCTCAGATGAAATTCATCCCCCTTCTGTCTTAGTGAGTGGGAGGTAAAACTTGCAGTATGTTGGTGATGTTGTACAAAGGCTGCTGAGAGGGGTTTTGCTTGCAGAAAGATGTGTTTGCAGGGTCTGAGGCCGATGCTATACATTGAACTCAAAGTTACCTTAGAGTGGGGAAAAAAACAAAAAAGAGAGAGGAAGGGAAAAAAAGGGATTAAAAAAACCCCCACAAACTCCTTTGCCGCCAAGGCCAGCAGGGAAGAGAAACAGTGTGGATGCTCTCCTGTGCAGTGGGTGCTGACAACGATGATGATTTTTCACATTTTCCCCTGGCCTGATGCACTTCTCATCAGGATCCACTCAAACCCACTATGCTTGTTCCTGTTCATGGTGGGATCAAAACATATTTGGGGTCGTATGATGACTGGTTTTGAAGCCTCGTACATGTGTGTTACAGGGTAATGCTTATCTGCTTTGTTATTCACTAGGTCTTGTTCTTCCTCCGATATAAACAGAAGGTTACGAAACAGGTTATGAAGAGAGTGGGGGAGAAAGGGTGATCTTGCCCTGAGGGCAGTCACTTTCCCCGAGAAACCCAGCTTGACAACACTCCTGGGGTTTGCACAGGCTCCTTAGCACAGCCACAAAAAGGGAAAAAACTGCCCTGGCACCTTCAGGAAAAACACTGCCGCAACAACCTAGGGCTCACCTAGGGGTTACAGAGCTGGGAGGGAAAGGTAGGGTACAGGACTGCAAACAGAAGACCCCTGGTGTCAGGAAGGTTAAGGCACTAATGGCACTGTGTAACTATTAAAGGTATATGAAAGAGATACAATACTTGCATCTTTAGGAAATACTCCCTTGGGAATTTACAATGGCTACTGATGAACTCCATTTCTGTCGCGTATGTTTTGTTACGACTTGCAGCACTGCACTTTGGTGAAATGCTGAGAAAGGGTGTTCAGTTTACTAGCAGTACTTTGCTGTTCCCTCTTCGTAGGTAAAATCCAAATACACATTTCTGTTGTTATACTAGAAATACTTCAAAGATCAAAGTTGATTTTGACTTAACTCAAATTGACTGGTTAGTGGAAGACAAGAAAATTCATGTAGCTTGTTGAGCTGGTCTAACAAAAGCAGTTTAATTTCTTCCAGTAGAACTTGGACCGCCTGCACCACAAGTTTGTTCTTAGGGCTTGGGTTAACACCCCATTTTTTCTTTCTGACTTCTCAAACATAAGCACAGATAATTGACCTAAGAAAATGATAAATGGGAAAAAAAAGAAGAAAAGGAATAAATCCTTTTACAAAAGAACATTTTAGAAGAGTGTGGATGAAAGTTAACAACTGCTCACTTGTTCATGTCTTCTCCAGGTCACAGTGCATCAACCAGATGAAAGAATTAAAAGAACAATGTGAAGAAAGGGTAGATGAGCTTACAAAAAGGGGCAGTGATCTACCTCCACAAATCAAAGAAAACAAAGACTTCTCAGAAGATTCAAAGAAAAGTGGCCAGGTATGGTTTGGGTAACTTCTTAAAAATCTTTTTCTTTGTAATTCTTAAGTCTTTTTCCACCTTTCTGCCATCTCCAACTAATATTAGTCCATCTCATTAAGTTTTGCACTGCTTTCCTTCACATTTGTTGAATGTTTCTGGTCTGTGGGAAATGGAGTGAATCCAGGGACAGAACAGACAGAGGTCCTGCAGGACACTCCAAATCACTGTGTCCCTAAGACGGGCAGAATTTGAGAGGTGATGCAGGGAGTGGTGTGGAGCCCATTAAAAAAATATTTACACTGCTGAGCTTTGGTTCACAGCTCCTTTTGACTTTGTTAAAGGACTTGGTTGCTTTGTGTGTTGAAGATGTGTGCTAAAGGTGAGGATGAGTTGTGAATCACTTCAGAGTAGCAGTAAGCCTTGAATGTGACATTGTAGTACAAGGGTCTTTGAGGTCTGTCAGCTATGAATTTTCACAGAAATCCTAATGTCAGCCTTCTACTGTGGGAATAAGGGGAAGATAAATCTCTTAGCTGTTTGCTTTTGGATATTCTGAGTCAAAGAACTGCAAAAGGCGTTGCTGCATGTAACGTGAAAAGGCTCACGAGGACAGGGCAGGCTTGCCGCATAGGGTGGCCATGTGCCAGCTGACTCTTTCTTCCTGGGGTACAGAGGGCAGGAGGAAATCCTGAGAAGAGGCCATTTCAGATCATCCTGTTGACTTGGCATGTGGATTACTGACAATGCTTCAGTGAAGCAGGATTTAGTCAGGGATAGGACTTGATTGGTTAAGCCTGATACAGATGGCCCTGGAAACATGCAATGGAACTCCTAGGTGAGAAGGCAACTAATTTATTTCTATGTACCAAAGCAGCCCTTTCTTCAGGACTATGAGCACCAGTTAACAGAAGTTACATTTTTTCACATATGATTGCAATGGGGCCTTTCCCCCACACCTGGGTGGCCAACTGTCATTGCAAAGGCAGGAGGGATTTGGTAGTATATACTCTTTTCTCTTTGCCTAGGAAAAGGCTACTAGAAGAAACAATTTGATGACTTCAGAAGTGGAAAAGGTAAAACAACAAGGATTGAAGTTGGGTTTTGCAAATAGCTGGAAGTGGGTGGGGGAAAAAGGCTGAAACATCTGTCCAGAGACCCTTAGGTGTTCAGGTGATGGTTCCAGTCTGTGTCCAGTCCTTTATGTAAAATGGTGGGAGATACAACTGCTGAAGTTTGTGACCTTTTATCCTAGGAACCTGCGTTGCCTGAGAACTGCAAGATGAATGAAACATCAGAGACAGGAAACACTAGCTAGTTTTCCCTTTTAAAAAAAAAAAAAAAAGTGAAAGCTCTTGTTTGTCAATAATTTTTATCAACAGTGTCAAATAAGTAAAGAAAAAATAATAATAGTAATAGGAAATATATAGTAATAAGTAAATAAAAAGCCCATCATTTGGAGATGATATATTTGTTTGACAAACAAATGTATCTTGTTTAATGTCAAGATGTAAAATACTGTTTGGAAAGTTGACATGGGGAAGACCATACAACAGAGGTAATCAACTTAATTTCTAGTGTGGCTTTGCGGCAGATTGTCATTACAATTACTTGCCCCAGATCCTTTTTTTAACCCCCTGTTTTGCAGTTTAGAGGTTTTTCTTTACCATTTCCAGTTTGGAAAGGAAATCATCCCAGAAGGAACCTGAGGAGTTTGGCTGAAGCCCCTCTGCAGGACAATTTCAGTCTCCTGCAACAAGTCCCATAGCTGGAGGCAGTCTTTACTCCAAGCAGCCAGTAGGTTAGACAGGGCAGGTTATCTGTTCTCCTCTTAATCTAGAGGTGGGATGGTCCAGATGAGATAATAACTAATATAGCTACAGCCTAAATAAATTCTGTCTGCTTGTGTTCCCTAGTATCTGTGACAGCATTTCTTCTGTCAAGCTGTAACCTTCTCAGTTGTTTGCCTATGGATTGCAACTTTTTGCTTGTACAAAAGCTGAGTTATTTATCATTAGTGCAAGGTAACCATGATGAAATTTATGTGTTTTTAGCCACTTTTTTTAGCTGGAGTAACTCCTGTTTGTAAGATGTACATGCTTATGTAATAGAAAGGTCAGAGTTAAAATAAAACAGAGGAAGAAAATGGAGCATTGGTTGGTTAATAAATATACAGCTTTTCTTACAGCTCTGTGTTTTAAGGAATGATATATACTTCTCAGCTGAGAAATATACATGTTCCAATTATTATATTTTTATCCAACTACTTCAATTTAAAAAAATGTCAGCATATACCCTTTTAATTTATTTGACGCTATCATTAAAAATTACTGAGCTAGAAATTTAAGATACTGTAAGTTAAGGGTTTTTGCTTGTTTAATTAAGAGGTAATTTCTTGCTAGTAATTGCAGGCTCAGTATTCTTACAGAAGAACTCATGCCCAGCATAAAGTGAAAAATCGTCTTATGTTCAGTTTCTGATGATTTCTGCTGTAGAGAGTGACTTCAAGACTGAATTGCTTATAAAACAGAAACATTTTTAAATACAGCATTGTTGTTTTAATGACTGAAGGAAGATGGAGTTCTTCTGAATATCCCTTACTGTAATAACCAAATATTCTGTGGTAATACTTGCTTCTCAAGCTTTCATAAAAGTTAATGCTAGATTATTTGTTGTTGATGTTGGACTTCATGGTGTTGACCCAACAAGGTCTTTATTTCTGCCTGGCTTTGACTGAGCTTAAACATTTTCAAAACAGCCTACAAATCCTCTACAACTTTGGCTTCTTGGTTATTTAACCACTTCTTTCCGCAGACATTTTTCCAAATGACTGTGTGAACATTTGACAACCTCGTGTTTTATTGACCTGCTTAGAAGAATGGGTAGCTATTCTTATCAACAATCGTAACAGAAAACTTTCTGTTGACTGTATGACTTTCTATACCATAAGGTTTCCTATTCATTTGTATAGTACCAGGTATAAAAAGATTTATGCCTCTAAATGTTGGTATGATTGTTCTTTCTCTGTGTATTTTGATTTTTTTTAAAAAAAACAAAACCAAAACCTAACAAAAAAGTTTCGTAGAAAACCCATAGAAAAGTTTCATAACAGTCCAGTTTGCTGCACTGAAGCTGGTGTAGCATGGGCTGAACATAGTTGTAGGCCAGTTCTATATGGGCTTGCTTAACTGAAGTTTTATTACGTCCAAACTCAGTTTACCTGTCCCTGTGGATTACTAACGGTAGTTAACACCATCTGTTTGTGTGCTCTGCTGACCCTGATGTGGTGGCAGGGCAACAGTGGAGAAATATGTAGTGTTACAGTAATGTGACCCTCGGAGAATAACAGGTAGTGTTTCTTGTAACCGCATTGTTAGCTGCAGTTAGATTAATCAAGGTGTGTTACATTCTTCCAGTGTGTTGTGCTGTTATGTAGAAACGTCACTGCTCATTCAAGATTGTATGGTACTTCCATCACCATTAAAAATTTCAGTCCAAATATTTCTCGGAACGTTACAATTTTTTTTCCCCCTCTACTGAATTCTTGTCTAACTTCCACTTCCCTTTCCAAATCCAGGAGTAGTTATATAGACCAATGCTTATCTGTGTACATTCACTTTATAGGTCAGTATTCAACTGCCAGCCTTGAAGCAAACCGAGACCAAGCAGGCCGACTTGGAACAGCAGAAACTCAATGAAGATGTACCTAAGGCAGTACCTACAGTAAAAAAGACAGATCCGCTGCAGGCTAAAGGTGAGATGGAAATCACTGTCTTATGAGCAACTGGTAAGAACATTTGTAATTTAACTGAACATTTAAAAAGCATTTTTGTACACAAGATTAAGATGGAAAAAGTGAGTGACACCAGTGGACTGAACTCTAATCAGTTTTCCAGCTGTGGAGATGTACAATATCTATTCAAGCACTTTTATTACTAGCATTTCTACTGGTTCAGTTTTGTTGTAATTAACATGTTACATGTAAAGGAAAATACAAGTATTAACCATCCTAGTCATATTCCTCATTTAATATGGAGAAAAAACTGCTTTTGGAAGCAATGATTTTCAAGCATGTTTAAAATTTGCTTTCTTAATGTTTGACACATCTAGCCTGCTACCCCTTCCTATGGAATAGCCAAAAGTTACGCTTTAAACAAACACACATCCATGCTTCCTTATGTTGTCACTGAGCAAAATGAAAGTAAGGGAAATGATAGGCAGGAGATCGCATTAGTTAACCTAATGGTTGCTTTTGGCACTAAACGCTCTGCAGCTATGAATGCCTGTGTCCTCATGTGTCAGTCTTGCATAGTACCGTGTGACAGAAATTCAATTTCCTATTTAATTATTCTTATATGCTATCTTAAATTACAATCTTGGGAGCATGCAGCTTTCAGAGAGCTATCAATTGAAGACAACATCTATATATACTGTATTCAAGCAAATTTTATCGTGATTTTTTAGTGAAAAATACAGATACACAGGAAAAAAGATATGGTAATGTCTGCTAAAAGTAATAGCCCTCCTGCACTTCCTCTTCATATTTAAAAATAAGAACAGCTTTGATTTACTTGCAGGTCTGCCCATGTGACTGCTTTGTCCTGAGCTACTTTTGAACACCAAATCAGTTTTATTGTTGGTTACAAAATGTAACACACAAACCCGTTGCTTATATAGTACACTGCAATTCTTATTTAAACTGCTGTGTTTCACCTGCCCAATTTATTAACTGCACATACCAAAACTTTAAGTAGGTAGAAGTCTGAATCTGTTGACAGTAAACAATGTCTCATCCTTTAGTTGTTCCCAGTAGGAGAAACATGGGTTGTCTTTTATCTTTGGAACCGATGCGGTTGAAAGATACTCTTTCAGAAGAAAAACACAAATTGAATGAGAAAGATAAAGCAGTATTTATTAAAGGTTTTTTAACTTGTGTCCCCACTGCAAGGCATTAGGTTTTTTACTCAGAATCATTTTTATTGTTTACAGAAAGAATAAATGGCCTAGCTGACATCAGAAAACAGGAGCCCAAGGCAGAGGAGGAGCAGCTTTCTAGTCAAATGAAAAACCCACAGGATTCACTCAAGGCTGCTGCAGGTCATAAGGAGATGCTGCCCAAGTCAGAGAAGGAGCTGAATCCATCTGAAGATGAAAAACATGTAGCTGGGCAAGATGCGTTACAGCTGGCAGCAGAGCAGGCTGCCAGTGAGGAAATTGAACGGGAGCAGCTCCTAAATTACGATGCTAAGGAGGATGACTCGCCCCTCGGAAAGGCTGGTTGGTAGCATGTTGCAAATTGTTAAGAACAGTAAAGAAATGAAAGCATGGAATAGGCCACAATTTCTGCAACAGTAGTGGCAGCTGGCTGAACTTGGTATAAGGTTTCATAAAGGTCAGTGTGAGACGCAAAAGGTTAGTCAGTCCCCAGCAGCCTTCTACAGTCCCTGGGTAAAGATGGAGGCTTCTGTTTGTGTGCAACATGGAGCTGCCAGGCTGGGTTCTTCTGCGTCACCACAGCAGCCTTCCTGTCTCTCTCTCCATTGGCTGTACAAGGCATTTGGGGAAACTAGCCCCAAAACTTTTTGGTATTGAGACATTACAAGAACATGATGCATATGAAAAGGATGAGACCTGAACCACATGTATCCGCAGCACCAAGCAGCAAACCTGACCAGAATCTAGACATCCCTGTGCCTGTCTTGAGGAACTCAATACAGAGCTCAAGACTGCCTTATGGCAGTCAGAGCATGAATTGATGCCCACAAAAAAATGCTGTTTATGCTTTTCTAGTAAACACATTCATAGAATCATAAGTAACAATGTTAACACTGTTGATAACTTGGCAGGGATGAATAATCTCATCTGCATTGCTAAAGTGATATTTTTTGACTGCTCCAAAAAGATGCTGGCCAGAGCAGGCTGTCCCCCAAAGAGATGTGAATACAAGTTACTTAAACTGCTTCCATTTTAACAGAAAGAAATAGCAGAAAGATCAGGTAAAAATACCATCCAACAATTAGTGCAAGAAAAAACTCTTCCATGTAGCCTGTGAAAGGTCAGAGTTTCTATGAGCTAGGAAGACTAGCAGGATGTTCTTCAGGCTTGATTGTTCAAGCAAGAACACCATACCTTACTGCAAAGGTTCCTTGTAGCCAAACGAGCCTAAGGTAGAAAAAGATTTCTTCTGCATTCCCTGAGCATCCTCTGCTTTCAATAAAAACTGATTTTAAAAGTTGGAGACCTTTAGGTCTGTAAGTGTAAAAATCTGTTTGATGGTTTGGTGGTCTGAACATGGACAGCATAAGGCTAAAAATTTTCAAGCCTGTTTCCAAGCCAGTTACTAATTAGAGGGCTTGGCTTGAGAACATTCAGAAACAGAGACTCTGATCTCTCTTAACTGGGGTATGCTTATACCCCTATGCTGTTATATTTTTTTTCTGGCTGGTTAACTGAAAAATAAGGGTAGTAGTTTGGCAATCAGAAATAGTGTTTCCACTTACTTCTGAGCTCTCTATATAAAGAAATCTTAAGTTGTTGGGATGAATTAATGACTGGGTGAACAAAATCTCTTACAGAAAAGTACTTTTGTGTTAAGTCAGCATATAAAATACTCTTTAGGCTACATTCGCAGCTTTCTGCTTGGACAAACTAAAAACAAGAAGAGGGGGAAGCCAAGATATTGTTTTAGCAGCTATGGTAACACATTTAAAAGTAACATCACAGTCAAGTTTTCAGCATTGGGTTCAGGTTTTACTCTTCCTTAGGCTGTCCTTTAATGTATTCTGAAATTATGTAAAGCTTTTTCTGTCCATCTGAGTGCTGGCTGAATTCTATTACACTTTCCAAATCCCAAAAGATTCTTTCTATCTAGTTCTTTAGACAAGACAGCAAAAGCTTCTGTGAAATTTAACAGTTGAAAAGGGAAAATAATATGAAAGCCTACTCTAAACAGCAATTAATTCAGCAGCAAAGTAAATTCTGTGGAAGATTGTTACAGTAATTGTTTCTTGTGCAGATGACCTTATGGTACAGCATAAAACTAATTAATTTTAATATTTTTCAGACAAACAGGAACATGAAGCACTGAACCAGGACAAGGATGTCGATTACAATTTAGATGAGAATGAAGCTGAATCAGAAACGGACAAGCAAGCAGCACTTGCAGGGATTGAAAATGGTAAAAAAGAAAAAAAAAGTTTTAAACTACATACCACATGCTGAAAATTTTAAGATGATATTTTGAATGGTATCCTGCAGCAGATATAGCTAGCTAATTTCTGTTCTTTGAGCTTTCCCTCATGTTGACAGTGTGACCTATTTTCTGCGTAGCATCACTGAAGCTACTGTTTAACATGTGGTGGGGAGAAACAGTATCTGTAGCTTCGCTATACTATACAGTACTTAACAGTCCTTTCAAAATCTCTCCTGCTGTGTTCTAGATTGTTTTGTAGATGAAGAACAATCACTTCTGCTTCTTAAAGAGATTTCTGTACTCTTCGTTTTTCCTAATTAGTTCAAAACCCTGAAGATATGAAGAACCACTTACCTGAGCAAGGTGAAGAACAACAGAGGTTGTGAACAAAGGAGGTTCAAGATGCAACTTGGTCACCTCTTCATATAAATGCAGCAGTGATGACAGCAAAGTGATCTGAGAATGTTTTGATTATCTTCTCAAGGCTTTAGTAAGGGCCCAAATGAAGTAGTATTTTCTTGTGACATTTTAGTACGGTTTCAGTGGTGAAAAAAATAATCTTAAATCTCTGGAAGCTTGCTTTAGAGCAGCTTGACCTCTGCAATGACTCCTTCCTTCCTACCAATTACAAAACTGAAACCAGCTAGCAGTAAGTGTAGTAACTTTGAAGCTGGCTAACTTGTACAGTCATATTACAATAACTGTGCATGGATTGGTGGTAGATGAGAAAGTCCTCTCTCAAGGATGGATCTCTCCCCTGAGCAATGCAGTAGAGAACCCCCCAGCCTTGTTTTAAGAGGAGCTAACTTAACTTGACAGAACATAGGAAGGATGAAAAATGGCCAATGCTGCAGTCTGCCCTTGTGCCTCTTCTGGCACCTTTTTACTGTAATGTAGATGGACTCAGAAAGCATGACTGTAATCCCCAGATATTATGCAGTATGATACATTTTCCTGGGCATCCTAAATTAAATTGCTAGCTTACAGTATCTGTAACCAGGCTGAAACACTGTCCTGGGTGTGTTCTCAGCTTTTTTAGGTTAAAAAAAAAAAAAAAAAAAAGCTTCTGACAATAGTGTTTTCTCATTGAGATTAGCCAGGAAGATTTTTTTCTGAAAGCTTTGTTGGACTCCTGTTCACAAGATCAGTACTACAGTATGGTTCAGTTACCACTAGCTTGCACAAGTTCAGAGTGTAAAAAAAAAATAAAAACTCCTGAACTTTTCGTGACAGAAGCCATTTGAAATGGTGTGCTATGACTACCCTTTACTCCACCTAGCCACTGTCTTCTGCTAAGAAGTAGAAAGGCAGATGCTTGCCGTGTAGAACAGCAATCATCTCAGCTGTTCAAAGTGACTAATCTTCTTTGCTGGACTTTGGAAGAGCTTAAACCAGACTACGCATTTACGAGACATCTGTCTCCCACAGGTGAAGCTGTAGTTGTTGTGAAGTCCTATGTTATGCACAATGTATCATGTTCTTAATGTTCTGTAGTCTTCGTCTTTTCTGTAACTTGTTGAATGTAAACTATTTACTAGTTTACTTGTGATAACCTAGAACTACCCTCTACTACCACTAAAGCACCCTTAACTGCAGTCTAGCCTGCATTGTTGTAGCCAGCCATTTTGAAGATTGTGTCTCAAGAGTGACACCTTTGTTTGGAGCAGTCTTTGGAGTATGAAACAACTTTTGTTGAGACAGCATGGGAGCAGACGGACATGACTAACTTCCCAACCAGCAATTCCATTTAAGAAAAATACAGATTTGTCTCAGCTTTCTCTTAATGCAGGGCCAGGTTGGATGAAGCTTTGAGCAACCCTGTGTAGCAGAAGGTGTCTCTGCCCACGGCAGAGGGGCTGGAACAAGATGATCTTTAAGGTCCCTTCCAACCAAACCATTCTACAATTTTGTAAATAGTTTCGTGGTGTGTCATTCCTCACGTGTAGTGGTTTGACTCCTGTACTGTAAGATGTCTAAATATGCAAGTGGAAGGTTGGTTCTTTTGTGTATGAAAAGTATTAGTTGTCATTGAGTGAAAGGCAGAGCTCAAATCCAATGGTGCCTATTATTATGCCTAAATATGTAAACAGTTTGCTTGATAGACTTGCCCTGTATAACTTGAATTCTTCTAAAAGAAAAGCACTAACTTCCATTCCTGAGTTCTTGGTTACTCTGGGTTTTTCACCATTTAAGTCAGGGTTAAGTAGTCTGGGCTACTACAGTCTATATAGCAGGGAAATCAAATGCTTGTAAGCAGGAGAGAAAAGGAGGTATAAGCATCACTTCTAACTGACAAGTATAGGGAAACTGGGCTATTAAGTTTGGGGTTTTTTTGCAAATAATGGCATGTTTTAACATCAAAGTGTTTACCTGTATTCTGAGTAAAAGGGGCATTTCCTTTGGACTTAATCTGTAAACAATTATATAGCTGAGATGAAGTTAATCAGGAATTTAATAGGGATTGTTAAAGAACATATATTCCAACAGTATAAAATGTCCAGTGAAACTCTATTCAAGTTGAATGAATGGCTTTAACTTCATACTGGTAAAATCCCAAACAAACAAAATCCTTAAGGTAATTAATATATTGCCAGAGAATTCCTTTAAAATGAATTGGTTTGGCTGTATTTCTGTACAGAACTCAAACCTGACTGGGCTTCTCACCAGCCAGCTCAATGTTGTCCTCCACATAAACAAGACTACCTTTGTACAAATCACACGTTACACCTCTGACAGTGGGGGGGTCTGAAAGCTTATGTAAAAGCAACGTTCAAAAGCAGAGAGGAATAAAATCTTACTCTCAATAGCTTTAAGTGCTACCAGAATGTAACCAGGGTGGTAGATTTCTAGTAGACAGGGGGGGCTTTATGTCTACTATGTAAAAACTTTCAAATTAAAGGACTTTTAGTTGAACAAAACAAGAGATTCATTTGCAACTGTGTTTTATGTAGTGTTGTCGATCACTAAAATTTTTAGCTGCATGAGGCAGGGAAAGCTTCTTTGCTGTAATCAGTTTGGGGTTAAATTAACGCTTCTTCTTCTTGATGTTTTTTTAAAAACTACACCTGATCCATTTTAGATAAGCATTTTAAAATAAAAAGAATCTTCTCTACTGTGTATTCACCTTAGGAGTGGATGGACTGTACAGAATAACGTTACTGAAAATGGCAAAGACGATCATTCCTGTTTTCTTAGTTCTATAAATGATGTGGAACTTGGTTTCTCTTTTACTTGCTGCTTCCCTTGGAGAAACACCAAAGGCTGTCCTTGAGCTGCTCTCATGTAGGTAAAGATTTTTAAAACAGCAAAGATTGTGATTGTTTTCAAGGCAGTAAAAGCCAGATGAATTCTCAGTTTCCTGCACTAGAACCAGTTTGCCATCTTTACAATTACATTTTCCAGGATCTTTATTCTTTTGGCAACCATACAGAAGCATTCAAGTATATTAATCATGACAATAAGCAAACTTGTAAAATGGTATGCAGCCTCCTTAGCAGAGAAATCAAGAAAAGCCTGTTTTCAGGGCAGTACTCCTGCTTATTTCAAGAAGCTGCAAATTGCTGGCAGACAAGCGGGTGTTCCACGTCGGAGTTTCTTCATCTCGCTCAGCAGTGCTGCTGCTTAGGTGATGGAGTTGAAGTGCTATTACTCCACAGTACAACTATATGTTAGGAGATGATATACAAATGTCTTGCATGGTCAAGCAGGAGCTACAAGCTCATCACTATGGAGGAAGCCATTTTGCACCAAAATCAAATTGTCCTGTCCAACACAGTCAAACCTGGAGAATTTGCTTTTATGGCCCAGGTCAGACTTGGCCATATGGTTTAGCAAAGGGCAAGTCAGCTTTTTAAACCCCCCCCCCCCCCCCGTTGTGTTCAACACAACAGCTTACCTCTATTATTTCATATCTGGTGGAAGCACAGGAGGAAGAACTGTTGCAGGAGGGAAAGGATAGGTCTAGGGCTCCTCCTGTTTGGGATTTCTACCTACATCAACCATTACAGAAGGCAGTAGGATCCAGCAGCAGTATTGCAGTCAAAACTGGAGAACGAAGGTCATGCAAGAGCTGACTGAGCAATAGAACACATTAGTAATCCCTCCTTTGCAATGGCAAAGTAACAACAGCATTGAAATAAAGTTGCAGAGTAGTTAAAATACAGTCCTCGCATGCTGTGTTCCTGTGTTGCTAGTGACTATTACAGTGTTACCTACACAGATTCTCCAGTACCATGAAGAATAAAGACAAAGGAACAAACTGCAAGTAGAAATAGCTCAGTCCATTTCTAGCTGTCTTCAAGGACTTTTCTTACACTTGAGGGAAAACACCTCCTAAACAATTGGCTTCAGTTAAACAAACAAAAAATAATCACTTAATTCAGTGCAGTAGGAGCTAAATGACTAGCTTCATCTGCTTTTAAATTCCTATAAAGATTGTTCCTATAAAGATTGTTTTAGCTTGCAGGACTTGGCAAAAAAAGAACCCAGTCTTTCTACTTGCAAAGAGAGCAAATTTGATGCAATTTAGGCAAAAATATGGAATCTCACAATCTCTGCAAGTGGCTTTGTTCAAAGCAGAATTTCAGTAGCTCAGCTTTGTCTATCAGGCATGTGGCTCTACTGCATTATTTTTGTTCAGTCTCAAATGTTATTCAATCCCTAAACCACCATTTTCTGTCAGTTCATTCATAAAAAAATGGTCTGTGATTAAAACTGATAATATCAATTAAGATAACAACATTCTTCAACAATACAGTTGATTAAAATCAGCTTCACCCATAAAACTTTATACAAACCACTTCAAAACAGTAGTTGTGATTCAGATCACATAAAGGCGGCAGACTATAGATATTCCATGTAACAGTACTTTTATCCTGGAGATCCCTCTCAGTCTGGGTACATCACTACATATTCCATCCTACAGCTGGTATCTGATACACAGATTATGCTTCAGGTATCCTAACAGTAATCTCATCTTTCAAACAAGCTTCACAACTGGAAAATACTTATGAGGGGAGAAGTCAAATTCTGGAGGAACCTGGAAAGAAAAGATTAAAAACATTACACATCAGTACTACTGAATTTAATACTCAAAACAAGGGATACCCTGCAAATAGAAGAACAACTTCTAAACAGCAAAAGATTGAAAAAACCCCCCAATCCTAGCTCTTTAAATTAATATCTGAAAAATATTCCAACCCAGTTCTGGATATGCCAATCATTCTCCAGTAGTGATGAGCACAAAGCTGTAGAGCGCTGGTGTGCCTCTTCAGTGTGCTCCTTCACTCTCCTGTGCTTCAGGACATCTGAAGGCCCTCTCCTCCCTCCGACCCACATGGCACCCGTTAATCCTGACAGCTGGCACTCTCCTGACCGTTTTCACACAAGCTCCTGACATGCTGCTACCGATTACTTCTTCCTGCTCTTGAAGAATACCCGTATTTGTACATGTCATCCACATGCACCTCCCAATTTTTTTTTTTCCAAAACATTTAGGAACGAGAATTTTCCATATTTAAACAACTACAACAAACTATTTCCAAGGGAAAAATGGACTAAGTTACTTCCCTAGTTTTAACTAAGAGTCAGAGTAACTACAGCCTGAATCTGCTCATTCAGCTGTATGAGATCTGTGGTAGCACTGCATGTAATAGAACCTTTCACATTCAATTCAGCTGGCATTTTCTTACCTTGGAGTCTTTTTTGTGGCCTCCTGCCAGCAGCTTCATGACCACAATATTGGGTTTAGCAACTTTCAGAATTCGATTGACCTAAACACAAAACAGCAAGAACTTTTCAAATGAAAGCGTATGACCTCAAAATTATTTCAAGAATAATATTCAAGTGTTTACATACTCTAACAATACAGCAGTCCTCTTACAGTATCAGTTTAACAGAAATCACTGCGTTTTGGATTTGCTTTGAAGTATAACAGCTGGATTAATGAAATTTAATGAAGGGAGCGTGTTTTTTAATAGTCACTTTTTTTATTCAACAGACCATAGAAACCACTGCTCTACATGCTTATGTTAAGGCAAGTTCTGAGGCACTCATCCAAATAAAGGTTAAGACAGACTCTCGGCATCTACCCCCCAAAACTGTGACATGATGAGAAAGGAAAACTCAAGTATCAAACTGGTGGTTTTTTGCATGGAAGTGCTCTGGGCACACTCAAACTACCTGTAACTACCCTGGTTAGCCTCAGTCGGATAGCTCTGTGTGAGTACCACCAGGATCCAGAGAACAGGCAGGGATTCCTAAATTCTCAGGAGAACCTAATCCCGTAACTGTTCTTAACCTGCTCAGATGTGACAGAATAAGTGTCCTCCTTGCTCCAAATTACAGTCACAGACACTTAGTTTTCAGGCTATGGACAAAGAGGGAGAATCTCCTACCCATGTTTACAGCCCAGCGCTGAGAAAACTGCTTCAGGAAAGAAGTGTGAGACTCAATCCTCTTATCAGCCTGATGACATTCAAACCTATTTTTTTCCCACCTCTCAGGAGTACACATGAAACCAGATTCCAGGTAAGTGAGGCAGGCATGTGTCACCTTTTTGTTAAAACTGATACGCTTTTAGAACAGGGCCAGAAGGCAGCATGCAAGAAGGAACTAAGTTGCCATCTAGCACCAAAGATGCTCAGCAGGGAGAGGTTTTGGAACAGTGAGCACAATCCTGATTATATTATTTAATGTATTGAGAGAGACCACTGTAAGACACCAGAACCCTCTTCTGTCCACTACTTCAAAGCACTCAGCTTTGCTCAGCATTTTGACAAAGTATGCTTTGGGTCTCCAGCAGACTCAGCTGAAAAAACCCACTTATTGTATTATGCGCAAATACTCCTTTTTCCAGTATTTCAGTCTTACCTCATAGTCTGGATTGGGAATATTCTCAAGAATCATTTTAGCTTGCTGGAAGTGTTTGCTAGCCGCCATGTAGAGATCTGATGACTGAGGAGGTGGGCTGTACTTATTTAAATCAGACATTTCCTAGCATGTTACAGAAATACATAAATATACATTAAAATCAGTTGCCAACAAATTGTATTTTTATCACCTTAAATGAAACGAAATTACCATGTTCAAGAAAAAAGTTAGGTCAACTAAGTAATATTTTAACAATACTGAAGTTGAAAACATTTCTTTAAAATGGCAAATACCAAGCAGCAATATGGTGCTTAATGATTATTTTAGTGTCATAAAATGCAATGAACTTCTCATACTCTTTATAAAACTATTCCTCTCCTGAACAATTTGCCATTCATTTGTTTTATTAGTGCCATGCAGCAGGGTGTGAAATAACAGGAAAAAACAGGAGAAAAAAGTATATAATATTGTTTAGTCAGATCAAATTTACAGCGAGACACTGAAACTGTTCAAAACTTCATTTTATGTAACTCTGGTACTTCCAACCTTTTTTTTTTATTAGGGATACGAAAAAACTTCAATGACAAGGAGGAAGCCATGATAGTCTTAATTGGCACTACAACTGCTAGAATTATAGAATCGTTTATGTTGGAAAGGGCCTTTAAGATCATTGAGTCTAACCATTAACCTAGCACAGCCAAGTCCACCACTAAATGATGTCCCTAAGCACCACATCTACACATCTTTTAAATCCCTCCAGGGATGGTGCCTCCCCCCCTTCCCTGGGCAGCCTGTTCCAATGCTTGACACCCCTTTCTGTGAAGAAATTCTTCCTAATATCCAATCTAAACCTCCCCTGGCGCAACTTCAGGCTGTTTCCTCTCATCCTATTGCTTGTTACTTGGGAGAAGAGACTGACCCCCAATCCGCTACAACCTCTTTTCAGGTAGTTCTGGAGAGCCATAAGGTCTCCCCCTCAGCCTCCTTTTCTCCAGGCTCTTCCCTTAGCCGCTCCCCATCAGACTTGTGCTCCAGGCCCTTCACCAGCTTTGTTGCCCTTCTCTGGACCCGCTCCAGCACCTCAATGTCCTTCTTGTAGTGAGGGGCCCAAAACTGAACACAGTACTCGAGGTGCAGCCTCACCAGCACAGAGTACAGGGGGACAATCACTTCCCTAGTCCTGCTGGCTATACTATTTCTGATGCAGGCCAGGATACTGTTGGCCTTCTTGGC
>NW_009598369.1:25016-49331 GCF_000690535.1 Cariama cristata | reverse complement strand
GAGGGGAGGGGGGAAGTTGTTAAATTGCAGCAGAAAAACCATTTGAATTCACTATTAATAAAGTGAAGATGGATTTTTCCCTAGGCCTAAAAGAGAAAAAAAAATAAAAAAGGAAAACCCAGCAAATTGTAGTGCTCTTTAATGTCGAGAGAAGCTAAGAGTTATCTACACACATCCTCCCATAGAAAGCTAGCCTTCACTGCAAGTCTCTGAGACGTTCTTGGTCTGTGGCTCTGTATGAAACTCCGACCTGTGTAGCTCTGGGCCCCCAGCTCAGGCTCATTCCCCCTCCCCAGAGCAGGCAAAATTCAAAGATTCTAATTTCTATATCAGGAACACCAGAAAAGGAAAAGCTCACTTCTTTCAACATCTTAGAAGAACATGTAAGAATCTGGAGTGGAAGGGTCCTAGCACCTGAAAATGATGCTTTTTCCCACCCCTCCGGAACGTATAATGATTAAAAGCTAAATGTTCCAATGTTTTATTTTGATGCGTAGAATTTTGCCAACATTTAAATGATCTGCAGCATTTTAGATGCCCTGATGGAGAAGATGGGCATTGTTCTGATTTGTTGGTGGGAATGTGAAGAGAGGAAAGGGAAGCAATGATGCTGCAAAAGAGACTTCCTCCTCTGTTCTTCATAGAAATTAAAAATTAAAGATTCACAGAAGTTTTGTGGCAGATGATATCCTAAGAAACTGGAATTCAGGAGAGATATCTTTGTCACTGATTTTTTATGACTTTTGCAAGAACCGTAACCTTCCTGTGTCTCCAGTCCCTGTCTGTAAACGATGAGTCTTTGTTTTTGTCAGTTCATGAGGAAACCATCAGCCTCCAGTGTTGCATTCACATGATGGTTGACAAGATAGAGGAGGACACAGGAGGCGCTGATGGGAAAAGCCTGACAGGAGGATGGTGGTGGAAAGGAAGAAATGCGATTGTATGATGGAAAACGGGAAATAGGTTGATCTTTTTTGCAGAGCAAAGTGAAAGATTAAAACTTAATTTCTAATGGAGGAACATGGGAAGCAGATTGTCTCGCTGAAAGGTCTTTGGACACTTGGAGTGAGAATCGCGATGCGTCTATAAAGCCTGTAAAGGTGAAAAATCTTCTCTAGTGTCTGTGGTTAAAATGATGTAGGCAGAGGAGGCTTCAACTACAGAGCCAAATAGGATGGAAACAGGATAGATTCCTTGAGTAGGTCAACTGGTGTTTGGTGTTAGCTTTCAGAATTTAAAAAAGTTTGGAGTACTTGGCATCCTTTTTTATCAGTTGTTTGGCACGTGTGTGTTAAGAAGCAGACTGAACTTCCATCATTGCTGAGGATGAGATGGGAAAGTAATCAGAGTGTAACTCACTGTTGCTTTAACTGTTTTCTGCTTTGTTCCAGCAGTGTTTGTGACTGATGGGCGATTACTGGAAAGGAGTGATGACTCTTCATATGAATGTTTCTTAAATATAATTCCAGTATAACTCTGCTTACCATGCCATGCAGTTTTGTAGGAAAGGTGGAGCTCTAAGAACAGTCATGGAAATGCTTTGCAGTGTAGAATACTTCTATTTCTTACATCAAGTTAGGAACGTGTCTGATTGTTGTACCATGATGCAGAAGGGATTCTGCAGGGCCTGGGAGGGAGTGGATCCAGTTCCCAACTGCAGTAACCAACAACGCCGACTACTGCCCGTGACTTGGGAAACATATTTTAGGAAGTCTCACGACTGCAGCACAGGACTGTAATTTTGTTTTGTGACTCATGCTGAGATATAGTCCCTACGTGTCTTTTGTCTGGGCACCTAAAAAAGCTCAGGCCACACCTGTTTATGGATGCAGCAAAATGGCAGGGAGCTTATTTTTATACCATTGATTCTGATGAATGCCAGTTACAATCAACACCTCCATGAGGAACTAGCTTGTGTGCAGAAATGCTCTTTAATTGAAGGGTACACATCAGCAACATAATGTGATCCCAGTGTGTTTATCTCATGAAAGCCAGAACCATTACAGTTATAGAATGTCAAATGCTTTGAATGGATCATACTTATTTTATGATTTCTGTGATCATATATATCTTTTGATGATTTTCGAGATCATCCTTGTTTGTAAAAAATGGAATGTGGTCACTTTAGAATAAGAGAATTAATTCTGTGCAGGGACCAGATGACAATTTTGGGAAGCATTCCTGTCCTACAGAACATACAGGTCACCATGCTTTTCTGATGAGACAGAAAAATGACTTGCAAGAAGCTGTTAGGTTAATTACTCTTTAGAAAAGGCGGTTAAATTCTAAGAAGTGTGCAGCACTCTGTTGATAGAATGATGGTTGCTGGAAGATTAAAACAACAAAAATATTTTGGAAATTACACCCCCCCCCCTTTTTTTAAACAACACAACAAATTGGACCTGTGAATTTTGACAATGACTTTTGAGATGGCAAGATTCAAATGTGGATCAAATGAAACTGCATTTTGGTGCATCAGTTTGAATTAAAAATGAAGGAACAATTTAAAAAATCAGTGATAGAGATCTATGGGGTGGTCACTTACTTTTTTCACAGATTGTGACATGGAGCTTAGAGGATGCTTTCTGTCTGTTTTGCCCAGAGCACCTTATTTTCAAACTGAGCTGTATTCAACTGGATCAGAAGTACTGCCTATTTTTACTGCCCAATGCTAACAAATTCGTCTTCAAACCTCTGTTTACTCAATTATTGTTGTCAACTTTTTTGTCTAAACATTTTGGTTTGTTTTTTGGCAGAACACAGTTTTGCCCCCACCCACCCCATAGCATTAGAGGTACGTGTACTGCTTGCAGAACACACTGTGTGTGCATGCTGCACATCATGGCCAACATAGAGCTTATGGTCATCAATCATTCAATTGTTCTTTAAACACTGTTTTAACAGGCATTTGTTGTATAAATGGATCAGGTTATTGACCTTTGCCAGCAATTGCTTGCTACATGTCATCATGGCTTAATGACATTATCAAGGAACATATTCTGTATTGTAGATCCTTTAAAGGGTTCATGCATTGTTTCTCACTAGGACACATGGCTGGATAAAGTATCTTGAATTAGCAAGTTATTTGATGTCATTATTAAAATATGCAGAGCATTTCCAGCTACTTATGGAGTAGGAGAGGGAAATACTTCTCTTTTCTACAAAAGCAAAGGCCAGGAAGAAGAGTTATTTGTCATATTGCAATACTTGTTTTGAAGTCCTGCTTCTTTTCTCCTTTACTATTTAGTCTTCTACCTAGAAGAGAGTGATGCAGTCCTCTGAATATCCTGTGAAAATTGTTTGACTAGTCTGCAGAGCTCCAGCTGCAACTCCTCCATTTCTAGGAATACTATAGATCTAATTGGCATTATTAAATCATTACAGCACATAATAGATGGAAGTTCTGACTAAAGCAACTATGTTTTTAATGAAGATAAGAGTTTTTAAATTAGAATGGATATAGCATTCTTTATTTATTTCTATGGGGTGGGAAGGTTGTTAACTGTAATGTCTGATTCAATTTAAATGAGGGAAAGTAGCCAGTATTCTATAAATTTTCTCTTCTGGTTAAAATTTAAGGTGGTACTGACATTTCAAATCCCAGATTGTGAAACTGAACTATTCAGCTGACTATTTGTAAGTTTTTCCACTATATAGATCTGCTGTGGTTTCTGTGGCTCCTCATGTCACAATCTTAAAGGTGCTTTTCTGTTCACAGGAAAACATACACATAGCACACAAATTACACAGTCTTAGAATCCTATTTTTTCCTAGTTTGTTACATTAAAATTCGGACTCTACATGAATCAGAGAGAGAGATATTTATTAAAAGCTTTAAAATAGGTATTAATCAATAAATCTTCATGCCATTACTAGAAAATAATTAAGTAGCATTACTTTTACTTTATGGTGGAGAGAGACTTTTAGAAATGTTGGTAGCCTGCAGAACAGATATGGCCAAAATGCAGATGTTACCCTGTTGTTCTGTAGTCATTCCTCTTTTAATCCAGACTGAGGTTTTTTGTACAATTTAAAGATCTTGCTGTTGTAATAGTTACTCCATTACATGTTAGTCTTAGTCTTTTCTTTTCTCCTACTGGTTGTTTGAGATCCTGTTCTTCAATATCCCAGATTTCTCTCCCTACATTGCTTTTTGCTCATTGATATATTCCAGTCAGTTCTTTAACTTTTGTCTTGTTTTCCTCTTCATTGCCATAGCAAAATATCTTCTCATGTCAGTTGATTTTAATGGTGCTTATTACCAAGTTTTCCTGATGCTTATTAACAGCTTTCCAGTGAAAAACTGGAATATAAAACACAAGGGGTAGTCTTGAAAAAAGTAGGATTAAGGTCAGGGGTAGTGAATTCTTACCCTTCCTTCTGAATTGGTATAACTTTAAGTTAGTTACATCCTTCTTTTGTCAGCTTCTGAGCTGAAAAAATGGTAATAAGGTTCTTTACTCCTGGGAATATTGTAGAGATCTCTGTATTAATAGCTGCTGCACATTTTCATTGATTTTAAGATTTGGAAGGAAAACAATAATTATTTGTCCAGGCATTCTGCATTAAAGCTGTAGAAATTCAACAGTTAATTCTGGAATAGAGAAGGGATTCCTACCACACGACTGTAAACCAGGTGTAACTTCAGGGATTGAGGAGTAACAAGCCGATATAAAACTGGTACAGGGGAGGAGAATCAGGACATAAAAGCACTATTTGAGTTTCTTCTAAGTAAATCTCCTCACAGCAGTCTCCATTCTTTTTTGCTAGGGTTACATTTGATTGCTGGCTTTGACAGCTCACTGTTGGCAATAGGTTTCATAAATGTCTAACCCAGCTGGATTGTTCTGTCTTCACATTTCCTTCCTACATCAACAGTGTATACTATTAAGAAAAAAAAAGAAAGAAAGAAAGAA
This sequence comes from Cariama cristata, assembly GCF_000690535.1. Lineage (NCBI taxonomy): Eukaryota > Metazoa > Chordata > Aves > Cariamiformes > Cariamidae > Cariama > Cariama cristata. The sequence goes on along the minus strand of NW_009598369.1, from coordinate 44,415 downwards.
AGAGAGAAAAGCTGGTTGCTTCCATTATGGGATTTAAGATAAAACAAAAATTATAGTCTTAATAATTAAAGTCATGAAGGCTGTGGTGGTGTTCTGTTTTGTTTTGAGGGTAGGGGAGAGAAAGCAAAAGCTCACAACACATTCTTAACATCTTCAAGATAGATTCAGAGCTGTAATTTCAGCACCAAGACCTAACAAACATCGCATACAAAGTGCAGTAAATGCAGTATTCATAAATGTATATGCTCTTTGTGACTTCATGTCAGCAGGGTTCTGTAGACCCTCATTTGTATCAAATAAACTTCAAATGGTAAAGAATACGTGCCAGCCAGGGACGAGTATCACTTTGAATTGTTCCTTGTGTATCGTAGCTGCAATGGGAAACATGGCTGGCTTCCTGTTTGTCAAGAGTGAAACAGGCACGTCTTCTGTAATTATTAGTAATAGTGTCAATTTAGTAAATTATTCAGTCATGACAACAGGATTTACATTCTATTTGCTGATAGCTTGTGGGGGATATTGTTTGTTTTAAGGTAGAATCTGACAGTAGTGAAGTGTACATTGTAAATCCCTATGTCACACCTGCACTGCAACAGTGAGGACAAGTGGTGGTAACTTAGTTCTTCCAGTACCATCTTCCTCCATCATGGATGATACGCACATGTGCTTGCTAGATTTTGTGCTATTACTTACTCATTCTGGGACTTGGCATTTAGAAATTCATCTAACACAAAGGTTCATGGTTGTGGCTGAGTTTTGCATGGACTTCGGAAGAAATTGTGACTGCATCGTATATTGATGGACAGGAGAAGCCAGATCAGAGCTTGCAGGAGCATGATGAGGTGATGCTCAGCTCCTCTCAATTATGGCAACATGGGAGAAAGTGCAGAAGTGCTTGAGTAAAAATCTAACAAGTGAATGATAGCTGAGCTGAGACTGGAATTAATATGCTGGTAGTAAATGGGAGAAGTCAGGCCATGAAGGGATTGGCCATGGAAGAAATGTAGCTGTCATTCAATGTCCTGAACTGGGGAGAGGCAATGGCATGACTAGAAAGAAAAAGACGACTAGGATGATGCTAAAAAAATGGTGTTTGTAGCAGTGTTCTGCATTACTGTAGGTAGTACATAGATTTTTGTCAAGGCTAGAGAAAATGATATGTAAAAAAAGGGTGAGAGCCTAGAATAGTTTTAGGAAGGTGAATGGATGGGACCAGTCTGTTTTCTATCGATGTCATGCAGAAAGAATTGGACAGCTTGCCCAAAAATGAGGACTGAAAAAAAAAGAACTGAGTAAAAAAAGATGTTGAGGCTGGGTGGAAAAGATTATCATGTTGCATGTCGTGGGAATAGATGGAGTGGAGACATATTGGGGGGACAAGGAACTGCTGTGTTGTGTTGAATTTGAGTTGAAGGCTAAGCAATGAGAGAGATGGGAGAGGAAATGGCAGTGTAGCAGAGAGGGAAATCTGTCACTTATTAAATAGTAGCTGAGTTTGTGCATGAGATTCTCCAGACATAAATCAACTGCAGATCTGTGGGGAGGAAGGGAACCAAAACCAGAGCCTTACACAGCGCTCACAGAGAGGGCAGGATTCTGGATGCAAAGGGAGGAGGAGACTTCAAGAGGGAAAGCATGACCAGTTGTGTCAAAGGCACACGTCAGCTCTCATCATCCACCAGCTCCTCTTCTGGGAATCTTCTCTGTCCCTCAGTCCATCCCTGTGTTAAGCAGAGGAGCTGGCTCTCGCCATGTTAGTAGAGGCAAGCCAAAAGTCTGGTTTGGGGTGGGATTGTTTTCAAAACATGACTTGTCTCCTACATTGTCTTTGGGATAGTGGGTTTCTACGAGGAATCCCCACATGGACCCAGGGTTGATGTGATAGTTTGAAGTTGAATGGGAGGCACCAAAAAATTCTGATTATTTGCTGTAAGATGTTCTGATAACAGAAGCTAAGCAGTATGTGGGCACTTGCTTGTTGTAGTAGAATGCTAGTAGAAACATTTACCCCTGTTTTACAGATAGAGTAAATAGGATAAAAGAAATAAAGTGACTTGCCAAAAAATCAAATGAGATCTGTGGTCAGCTCATAATCCCTTGCTTGTAAGTACTCTGTTTTATTTCTTTGTAATTCAAAAGCAATTAAAGCAATAAAAAGAAATAAAGCAGAAATAACGTAAAACCCAGCATGTCTTCAGCAATTCCTTTGCTAAAACTTGTGATATGGTGTGAAAGAGATTGAGGCTTTCCTCCTTGATAATACATTTAAAAATTATTAAATTTTTCTTTTTCCTTAAGTAGGAATAATATTTAATTGTCATTTAAACTGGTTCTTTAAAATCTGATAGTTTTACCCACAATAATCCAAGAACATTTAATAAGTCTTAAAATATTCATAACACACGGAGATCATTACTCTTGAGACCTTTGTACAAAGCAGTGAAGTGTGTTAGACATATGGCAGAAACCTCTTCATTTCTTATTTCTTGCTATGATTATATGAAAGAAAGGAAAATTCTCTGTTCTTTTCCCCATTGCAATCTGCATGCTGTTGTTTTATCTGTTGTGGGCCAAAGTCATCTCATACACATGTTCACGGAAGAACATGGAGTTAATCAGGCTTGAATTTAGCTCAATAAATATAAGCACAATAATGGCAAATTGCTATTTTGTTTCAGTTTTCCATACAGTATTTCAGATAACAAAAAAAGAGGAAATAATTTATTTCTATATCCCACATGATGTTAACAGCCCAAACTGTGTTGCATGACAGATGCTAGTACCTATTTTTTATTTTATTGGTAATTATCCAAAGCCGTTAATTGCTGTGGCATTGAGTATTAAGAAAAAAACAGACAATACTTGGTACGTCCTGCATTGGAAATGTATCATAAATATCAGAAGCCTTTGTCACGGTACTGACTGTATGTAGAGAGGATGAACAATTTTGTTTTAATTATATTTCAATGTGATTGTCTAAAGTCAAGTGGAACCTCCATGGATTATATCTAAAATAAAACTGTGGTTACAGTATATGGTCATAATCCCCAGATCTGTTGTGTTGAAATGACAGTATAATGAGTAGAAGTTAAAATGTCCTCTGCTTTCAAGTCATCATGATTGTCATTTGATTAAATAATAGTGCATTCTGTTTGATGTCTTGGCTTTATTATTCAGAAGCACTTCAGTATATGTGTCCTACCTTTGTATTATGTGCTCCTGGCAACCAGGTATCCATATACGTTCTTATTTACACACCTGCAACAGATACACTGTACGTTTAGCTTGCATGTGTGCTCCTTGAATATGGAATTTTAATTATTCCTCCTAATTATGGTGCATTGACCAAAAAGAGGGAAATCATTGGTCAGGTACAAAAAGAAACTGCTTAGTATTTGAAGGAATTTGATAATTTTGTTGTAGTTTGTAGCTTGGCAGGTGGTAATAATGCTATGCCAGCACTGTCAAAATATGAAAATTAAAGTGACGATGGGTTTTAATGAAATCCATTTGACAAATATAATTAAGGTGTTTTAATATGAAGCCCTGTAATAAAGACTACCGGTGGACTCCCTGAGGTCCTGACTAATTGTGTAGATTGCTTTTAAGCTTTGAATAGTTTTATTGGATAATGAACTGTTAAGAAGTGTTAGATCTTTCTTAAGCAGAATTTGGTTTGAAAAAGAAGAGGAGAGACAGGCCTGAGGTGTGGCATTTTAAACATAATTAGAAGAGAGATTTAAGTTAACATCTTTGATCTTGCTGTCAGTTTTTGATTAGAGCTGTAAATGCTTTAATCAAGTGCAGTGTAGTCATTACATTTCTAACTGTTTTTAAACTGCGAAATTACTGAGACACTGACATCGGTTTAACACTTCTTGAGAATCTCCGGCAAAGTTATGTTTGTAAACTGGGTATTTGCATTAAAATGTCATACTGCAATAATTTACCAATTCAGTAGATCATGGGATAATTATATTTTGGTGCTCAAATAATCTGGAAATCCTTTATGAGGTTAAATATAATGTCCTGTGGTTGAGGAGAGTGTGCCACTTCATATTTCATTTTTAAAATAATTTCTAATATTGTTTTTTTCAGTTAAAATGATATTCAAACTCATAGTTATAATGAAAATGAATATATAAGAAGGTAACTGCAGTATTTAAATGCCTTCCATAGGAATACAATCCTTTTGATGATACATATTGTGTTCTGCCAATGTGGATTCCTTAACACCCATTTTAGAAACAGGGAAACAGGCACGAATACCAGGTGTGCGGTAGTGGCTGAGCCAGTCATAAAATTGTATTCTCTTGAATCCCTGTCTTGCAACATTAAAGGCTGATTGAAGAAATTTCAGAAAGATCAATTTGTTTATTTTTTTACTGGCACCCAAAACGGCAATAAAATGTGAGAATGGCCATGGGCACAGGTATGTAACGTCAGTGAGGACGGTTGGCTGGATGGTACCTGCCCATAGGTGGCATGCCTTTCATTTCAAATACAGAACCCAGCAGGCCAGGGTCCCTTCCCAGATCTGACCTTGTCTCCCCATGTTCTTGATCTCCAAGCGTGACAGAAAATCCAGATACTTGTCTCTTTACTGTGTCGAGGTAGGGACTGCTGGGCATACTGTTTTGCTCATGTTGGCCCTCTAGAAATGTAGAAATAAGCTACAGCAAAGAAAAACGTACTTAATTTATTCTGTCTGCTGCATACAGAACATTCACACAAATGCATGTTAACAGTGGCCTGCCAGCAAGTCCTACGATATTGTTAATTACATCCCACAGCAGACCACCTGTCTTTGGCAGCATGTCCAGCACACGAACATGTCTGAGGGCTGGAAGACCAGGAGAGAGGGGAGATGTCATCCAAACCTAGGACATCCTCACAGAGACTGTTCAGCTGCCAGTGCTTCTTCATGGCACCTCCAGTGCACGTATCTCTGCTGACTGCAATTCAAATAACACCCAACAGAGAGAAGTAGTCTCTCTGATAACCCTGACCCAAATCATCAGGGACTCAAAGACCGTGTCTGGTAGCTGGGATGGCACTTGGAGCACTGCGGGCAGCTGCTTTGGGAGAATCCAAGCAAAAACTGCTGCCCCATGCAGTAAGCTGCTCTGTTCTGGAGCAGTTTGTTTCTAGAAATCTTCAGGTTTGCCCCCAATTAAGCCATATAGTGGTAGTCTAATGTAGAGATGCTAAAAGCGTTGATAAGTGTTGCTGAGTTCCTCCATCAGAAGAAATCACACTTGTCTCTTAGACACTTGCTGGGAAATCAGATTTTGCAACAATTTTTCCTTGCAGGGATACCTTGGAAACAAATTGTATCTACATGCAGTAAAGGCCCCATGTAAGTCTACCTCTTAAACACCATCTGAAGAGCTTAACTTGATCCTTAAAATATGATTCTGCTCTGAGGAGTGCTGTGAAAAAAATCTATTGTGGGAAAGTCTTTATTTCCATCTCAGCAATTTCCAGGAGAAATATCTTTGTTTGACAAGTACAAGAGCAGAGACTTTTGTAATTTTTTTTTCTTTTTTAAATATACATAGCCCTGCAAACTCAGCCTGGATTTTAAAATCAATCTGAATTCTTTCCTTCTTGTCTGCTTCCTGATAACAGTGATTTGCCAGGCCATCGGGTATTTTTCGTTGTTCCCTCTGTACCCTTGCTGTGGGTTTATTCAGGTAGTAGTTTTCTCAGCATTACTCTGTGTATAATCGAAGGCAACATTGCAGGTGGAAATAGCTGGCACTTAGCTCATGTGTGTGAAAAAGGAGCAGAATCCATAGCTGCATTGGTCCTGCAGGGTAAAAATAAAAATATAAACAAAGGAAAAATGGCTTGAGATGGGAAGGTATAAGTAGAGGAAGACAAGAGTCCATAAGAAGTGTGCTGTGTAAGCAGCACAGAGAAGTTTATGTTGATGTTTTGTCCTTTACGTGCAAGTTTTTTAAATTACTATATATTTCAGGTGAACACAGATTCTAATCTGTGGGTATAAATATCATTATGTATAAAACCAAGATTCCAAATGTAATAAAATGTGCAAACCACTAAATTTCATCACCAAACAAAAACACAGCTAAGTGAGTATTTCCTAGAGATCTCTCCAGAGGCCAGAATAAAATTCTGGGGCAGAGCTGGAACTTGAACCACAGTGAGCCCAGTACACTATGGACTGTCCCTTCCCTCTGCTCCTTATCCCTCCCTCTCCAAGTAGCTGCTTCAGATCTCCAGAGTCCTGATAGAAGAAACATCCTTCTTTGCAAGCAAAACCACTATCATGACAAAACTGGTGTGCATTACACATCACACGGTTTTCTAGTTGTAAATTACCTGCTGAATAAACTAACATTGTCTTGAAAGGGGGTTTTCCTCTCCAAATTGCCACCTCTTTGGAGAGATACTACATTTTCAAGGGGAACTGAGGCTTCATTGATAATTATGAATTCATTTTGCCTCCTTTTATAGATCAACTTTTAAAAAATGTATCTCTATTTGGTAGGAACCCTGAACAATAATTTTTTTTTGCATTCTCTTTATTATTGTTTTTTAAACCTCGGTACTTTCAGCCTCCAACTTTGCAATACAATTCTTTTATATGGCATTTAGATTTTGAGAAATTTAGTTGTTGGAAAAATGGGAAACATTGAAATGATGAGTGAATTAATGTTTCCTCAACCTATCTAAAGTACACTATTGTGTTAGAGTTTTGACACATTTGTAATTTATGCCTGTTAAACCTTTGTTTTATCATCTGTTACTGAGTTCTAGGCTTCTGTTTGCACTTACTGTCTGTAACAAGCATTTCATTTTATATGGAGAAAAAATAGTCTCAGCTACTTTTACTGTACCCGAAAAGGAGAATGGGATTTGGAAATGATAAATGGGGAAGTTGACTAGCTAACTAATAAAGATTTGTCTTAATCAAGTATGATTTGTCAGAACAGGAGCGCACTGGGGTCAGGGCACATGCAATGAATAATACAGCATTCACTGGAGAAAAGGACCAGGCAAAAGGCCTCATAAATATGCTGCGATTACCCATTGCTAATTCGTATTCAAAGAATGAGTTGCACTGAAGCCAGCTTCGAGGTTGCTGGGATGTTCACCTGCTTTGTGGGCTTTCGGATGTTTTAGAAAGTTTTATATATACACATATATATATATACACACACACACATATACTGTTTTCAGAATGCTTTATTTTTGCACAGACTGCTACAGTTTTGGTCAATGATTTTAGGTATTATTTATTAATCATCCTCTAGGTTTTATTTTTCTGATGTCTGGGCACTATTTTATTTCTATTTTTCATTGTTTACATATGAATATGAATACAGCAGGAGATAGTTCCATTCATGTTTAAAATGAATTGCTGAACAGTGCAAGAAAGGTTAAAACACTCTTTAGCTCCATGGAAGTATTAAGGATCAAACAAGCATAGACTCTGCTTGGGTTGCTGGCTTTCCTGGCTTTCTCATCAGTGTGTGGATTCAGGATAAACCTGGTACATCAGGATGTTGAGGAGAAACCTGAACCAACCCAAATGTCATTTTATTTGGCTCTGCCTTTGTTTTCATTTGTTGACATTGCTTTTTGCTTTAAGGGGCAGTTTCTCAGGTTGAAACAGTTGAAGAATATACTCTTGTCATACATTGTCTGATGTCCAGAAGCTGAGATAATGCAAAGAACCTTGCTCCTGTTGATAAGTTTTAGCTATATAAATGGGTCATGAAGAATCAGTTTTAAAAATAAATAAAATTGTTCCAGTGCTTATAGATATAACTAACAGACTTTGTTCTGCGTCTTTGTACTCTTTAAATGTCATGTGCTGCAGTTTTGTGTAGTTAAAGAGTTTGAAAAAAATCTCTTGCTCCACACTTCCATTATAAAACATATTTCAACATTTCAAAACATTTTTTTCTCCTTTGAAAATGTAACTTTGTTTTCTGTTTGCTGGTTGGCTGATAGTCTGTCTCATCTATTTTGTGCTCAACTGTGTCTTGAAGTGCATTTATTGCTTTAAGAATAAATCAGCTATAGAGGTAAGGCCAACTTTACGAGCCTCAAGCTGCTGAATACAGGAGTCTAAGTTGCCAACTCTCTGCCTACACATTTTAAGTCTTTGAAATAACCAGTACTGCAGGGTCCAAAGTAATTATTTACACTGCTTTGAGTTTATAGCAAACTTCATAGATGGTGGAGTGTTTTTGATTAAATTATGACTATGAATCCAGCCTTAGTTGGATGAACCAAAGATCACTGTTGTGTCATCTCAGTGCTGTTTGGAGTCGTAGCTTTAATTAAGTGATGGTTTGTGGCTCAGGTTTTAGAAGATATGTTTCTGCAACTTAATTTGGATGCAATCAGGATTGTTAATACTCTCCCCTGCTAAATTGCTTTCAGAACAGTTCAAGATTTGCAGTACTGTGATGAAGTAGTACCTATTCTCTGCACCAAGCTGAGAGCAAGCAGGGACTTCATCCATCCTGACAGCACTTAAACCAGTAGGAAAAGAAGATACTGAGGGTTGATTCCCAACTTCACTTATCTGAGTGATTGAAATGGGGATAGCAAGTTGTTTACTTATTGATGCACTAAGCAAGGACTTCCTTTGCCTTAGAACTTATTTGAAGGAAGCGGGGGCAAGAAGATGCGAGGGGAGGAATTCAGAGCAGATGAGCATTGCCAAGCTGGTGCATGGCTAGAATGACAGCTGGACTTCAATGTAGACAAGAGCTCAGGAGAATCAAAGTCTGCCACCTCCTGTGAATGTTGCTGTGAGGATGTTAGTAAGGGAGCTCGGCTAGATGAGTGATGGGAGTAGACAGAAAAAAATACATCAGTTAGTGAGAAATGAGTAGTTTTATACCAGCAGATTGATGTAAGTTAGGATTTCAGAAAAGGTATGAAACCTTAGAAAAAGAAAAGGCTACTGGAGGTGAAGTTACTAGGTCTGTCATATATCATCTTTCTCCTTTCTTTTTCCTATTTTCTTCTTGTTCATCTGCTTTTTTTTTCTCCTGGGAAAGGACAGAGTAGGCCTGGACCATGGGAGGTGTTGGTTATGAAATGCTCCTGGTTTGTTCTTACAGGCATGTGGCATCTTCCTCAAATATCTTTTCTTCCTTATTTTGAACAAAGCACAGAGCCTGAATTCTGATTAGGTGTTCTGGATGTTTTTCTTTCTGGTTTCCCAGACCTCGGGTTCAATGGACCCCTTTTGCTGTTGGCCAATGAAAATAATTTCATGAACTTCCATTATAGCTTATAGGGACCTTTTTAATTCGAGAAATGTTTGTATTTTAAGTTGGTGGACATCTTGGTCTTTGGAAGATTGGGATCTGTTTCTGGGTGTTTTTTGCTTTCACAATAAGACTGGGCAACTTCTTTTATCCTCTCCTGCAACTGAGCTTCTGACAGCTCTGGAAGTGTTGAATGTCCTCAGTGTATGCTGTTGACTGTCAGTACTCTTTCTGCTGGTACAGCATTTGCTTCTGCTGAAGAGGCCCGCTAGTCCCTATAGCATGTAACTAATTTTTATTTTATTGTGTTAAGTAAGTGGCCACTTAACAGCATGCAGATTAACTTCTCTGTGGCAGATTCTTGAGACATTTGAGCACAAACTCTCATGTTTCACTATTCTGTTAATGCTCTACAAATTGTCTCTCCATTGGCTTATAGCCATTATATTATCCTTCATTTATCTGTATTAACTTCTACTTGTCGTTTAATAACTTTAATGATCTAAATCCTTCTGTCTCTAATTATATTGGCTGTTCAATGTAAATATATATCAAATGTGAACTTGTAGATTTATAGGATTTTTACTTGTGTCCCTGCACTTCAAGATATGTCATCACTTTCTTTATTAACTTTCTGCAGTCAGAAGCATAAAGCATTTGACTCAGCCCTGAATTCTTCTAACTCCTGCAACATATATTTTCCAAGTTGGTAAATCTGCTTGCTGTCACCTCTGAACAGCTAGCATTTAACGCTTTCTAGCATTTTTTTCCAGAAACTGCTGTTGATGATTTATCTCTCTTGGCCTCCTAAAATCTAAACTTTTAACCTGTCCGAAACTGAGTGGCTTTGGAAAAAAAGGTGTCCCAGCCTTGAACATGTTTACTGAGTTTCTGCCTGTGTCAGTGTAGTTCTTCAAAAATCTTCCATAAGCTTTTGCTTCGTCTTCAGAGCATGCGATGTCTCTATGCAAGGACAATACAGAATTGTGCTCCTCAAATGGCATTGTTCACTAGGCAAGGCTGAGAATCTCAGAGTGGAAGTGTTCTCCATTCCTACTCTGATTCTTTCTCTCACCGCACACAATAGTTGTTTGAGTTTATTTTACGATTCTGTAGAACAGCCATCTTGATTTTTAACACAATCTTCTGCTTTCCCCAGTGTAAATTACTTTGTCTTTTCCCACCTCTAACTACATAGCTCAAACACATGCATTGTACGTATGATAAGATTGGGCAAATCGTACTTCCAGGCGTCATCTCCATGATTTGGTTGGTTTTAAGCTTGTTTTACATTTTAAAACATCAAGATATCTAGTGCCTCTTATGAAATGTATTTATGTATATATACACACACACACGTAGGGTACACTTTGAGAGGAAAAGTGCTGTATAAACCATGTTGAATTATTTTATTTTTCATATGAAAAGAAAAATGGGGGCTTTGTCTTCAAAATTCATAAAAATGCATGTTTGTTTATCCAAAAGCCTGGAGAGGCTCATTCTGTATCATTCCTGTCTCTTTAGTAAATATATTAGTCATTCTTAAGGAAGAAAGTATTATTGACTTGAGTGATTAGAAAAAACTCTTTCAGAATCAGTTTAGCTGGTAAAGTACATAAATACTTAAATGGCCGGGGGGGGGTGGGCGCGGAACACAGAAAGAAAAACCAGTCAAGCACAACTTACTTTGCCTCCTTGATATGTGTGTAGGTAGTAGAAGTCAAGCTTTGTGGAACACATATTAAATAATTATGATTTGTACATATAAATAAATAATGCATATATGTTACAGGCAAATTCCAAAGTAAGGGCGTATTCAGGAGTGTAAAGCATTGCTATAAGTGATCATTGTGTTTTGGGTTTATCTCAGTATAAAAGTTGAAAACCATGTGCTAATTTTTGTACACATAAAGGGGAAGTTAGGTTTGCATTTGTTGTTTTTTGGGGATTTTGTTTTTTCTTTGGTTAGGGAAAGCATCTTCATTCTTCTAACTAGTTTCTGTGGTTTAGGATAAGAAATGTTATATTTTTTTTTGTATAACACAGCCTCATAGAACCAGCACCATTTGTGTTGGACCCACAACATAGCATTATTAAAGTGTTCAGAACTGAAGAGGCTGATTTCCCATACCTTGTTCAAACACCTTTAAGGCAGAATACATTTAGAGCTATGAATTTTAGCATACACCCTTTAAGGCTGATGCTTGTTAATATTAAGTTATGTACTTTTTCAGAATTTTTTTTCTGTTCATCACAGCATTGTTTAAGACTGAGATAATTGCTGTATCAAATATTCCTGCCCTCTGTCAGTACATAGATAATAATGATGTAAATGCATTCACCCTTCTGCTTCTCATAGTTTAGCTGTAATTTTAGAACATAATTTTATGCATCTCTTTGGGAATTTCAGTTAGAAGAGGCAGCACCACACAGTCTTTTGCAGGACTTGGGACTGCAGCGTACTAAACATTGTCCGTACATATCGACAAAGGATGGGATAATCCCCAAATAATCGACGTTGTTAAGATTGTATAGAAATAGCAGCATTACTGGCAACATGCAACACCCTTCAGTTTGTGTATTGGTCTTAATTCATACATTTGCATTACAGTATATCTTAGAAACCTGATCTGTTCACATAACTATAGTAGCATCTTCAGTGATTTTAGGAGTGTCGTCAATGATTTGCATTGTAAGTAGTCTGGAAAGATCTGTACAGCACTGGCGCACTAAAAACATGAATCTGCCATATAGATGAAGGTTTTAGCTGGCAGGAAAACATCAGGGTCGTGGGGAAACTTGAAAAAATGATAACCAGCAGATAGCAATGACATCAAGCTTGTAATTAGCTGTACTGTGGGCTTATGTTAATTTTTTTCCAGTCCCAGGCACCGTCAGTTGCAAACCAAGTGAGGAGACACATCTTCATATCATTTATAAGTCTGTATTTTCTTTATTTATTAATATTTTTGTTTGACTGTCTTGACCTTCTAGCTAAAAATCAAGTTTCACTGTCATCAGTGAATTTTTTGAGTAGAACAAGGAGATGAAGAGGGTCTGTGAATAAAGGTGTCAATTTATGTTTGCAAACTTACTGTGAGATTATGTTACCTCCGTTATGTCTCTTTGTTCAACTTATGTTGTTATTTTAGCCCAAAAAAGGCCAAAGATCATCAACTAAAGTGCATGTAGAGTAAAGCTGCTCCTGTAAAATTGATGATCCGTCCAATTATTTATCTATAGAGGCTGCTGGGAAGAAACGCAACTATCTCAGTTCTCAGACCCCTCTGCTAGGTTGAACTTCATGGCTGAAGGTTTAATCCCTAAGTGTCATATCAACCATTCATTCTGTGATATTCTGGCTGACATGCTCTCCTTCCTTATTTATTGATGTCTTCAGTCATCAACAATGAGAGGAAAATACACTATTCGTCAAAGTGACGGTGTTTTACCCTCACTTACAGTTGATGCTGCTGTCACATTGATGGTTGGAAAATAAACTCAATCATTATAAAAAGCTAAGAGTGTGAACTTGCCAGTGACAGGAAGAAGATGAAAAAAAAACCCACAGTAACTTGCTTAAAATTGATGTAATAAAAATAGAGCTGTTTCCTATAAAGATATTTTTGAGCTTTGTGAAATACCTAGCCATTTTAGCCATTTACTTTATAGTTATTCCTTTGAAGGCAAATCTGCTCCTCACACTCCTTTATGTCTGTGCAAACATACGTATAATTTTTAGCAATAAATACTTGTTATCGTTTCACCTCATGCTATCTGGTTAGAAGTTTGTTGGGTTTTTTCTCTCTGTTTTTAAGGGATTTTGCTTTGGTTTTTTCTCCCCCAGATTACATTGAATACGTGTTTCTGTTTGTGTATTACAGTATTTTGAGTGCTTTGATGAGGAATAAACTCGGTATAGTTTTCATCGAGTAAGTCCTTTGACATGCAAACATAGGGAAAGCTCTCCTGAATTGCTTTCTTAGGCTACCATTTGTATAGCTGTACTATACCTTACAGCTTTTTTAACTCAATAACCACATATCTTACCACATTTCACCTTTGGGAGGCATTGTATATACAGCTAAAAGTAAAGAGCAGCAAGCCAAGAGGGACAAGATAGCATAATGAGGATGTCAATTTGTGGTCAGATATCTGAGGAAATATTTATCTTACTTGTACTGTACTTGGCAACAGATAGAGAAATATATATGTCATGAATTTCCTTAGACTTTGTCTGGCAGAGTGTGTACCTTGTGTTATATGAATTTAGAAAAAAAATTGCTTGTCTCAAATTTTTAAAGTTGGAGGTGATTCTGCTTTGGATTGTTTCCTGAAAATGGAGTGTATCTATTAAAAACTAAAAGAATAGTCATGTTTGCTTTACTAATAAATTGGTGAATTTTTAATGATTAATTTTCTTGAGGCTCCTCAAATAATGACATTTCAAGGTCCCACGTATTCACCAGAACAAAAGCAAGGCATGATTTTTGTTGTTTATGAAAAAAAAATGTTTTTGTAGTTTTACTCAGTTTTGGTGCATATCTCTGGCAAGCTAGCTAAGTAGCCTAAATGAATGCGCACAGAAATGCTGGTTGTCTCACACGTGCTGTGTGTCCTGAGGCAAGCTACAGCTGCTTCAGCTCCTTGTGTCTGTTTCCCCATCTGTAAAATGGGAATGATTTAACTTCTTTTTCTCCTTCAGGGAAATACAGGGAGGGTTTCTTAATGTTTCTATAGAGCTTTGAAGATTAAAATCTCTTCTCTATACTTGCTGCTAATATTTCAGTGTTAGAGGAACATTTCACTGAAGCTGTTTGAACAGTAAAGTTTTGGTGTCTTGTGTTGTCTTTGTACCATATCTTGAGGCCTCTCCGCTGTAATTTTGAAAGCTTTGGTTCAGCATAAGCTGCAGAAGCAAACAACCCCTGTGTAAACAAACGGTGATGGCAATAGATTCATGTATATGTCTGCTATTAAAAAAATCAGGAGATCCATTACAGCGTACCTCTAAGCTTGCCAGAAATAGTCCATGATCAAGCAAAACAGACACCAGTAACTGGGCTTAGCCTGAAATAGCTTTTATTTAAGCATCAATGGTAAATGCTGAGAGGTGCAGAGAGTGGTTTTCCTTTAATATGACTTCTCGGTGTCTTTAGAGGTATAAGGATGGCTGATGCTTTAGCAAAGGGTTCCTGACTTCCTTTCTAAGACAAGGAGTGGGCTTAAGGAGCAAGTGGGAAGCACGAACACCCAGCACTTAGAGCAGGTCTGAAAGTTTTCTTGTCTTTGTTTCACAGACCAAAGGTCAGCGTCAATTCCCAGGGCCTAGGCAACCTCAAGAGATTGCAGGTGGACAGCTTCTGGTTTGGTTGTTACTTCAGTTTTACGTTGCTTGAAAAACTTAAAAATTGAGTATAATGATGTCTTCCTCTTTGCAGTTAGGAGGAGTGATTAGGCTACCACATGTATTAAATGCTATTGTTACAATCTAACCTGGCATTTTGAGACCTTACAGTCACAAGCTATATTTTTCATTATTTAAATTTTTATTTTTTAATGCAGAGCAGATTGGACAGGAGATGCTGGAAAACCTCAGCCATGACAGAGAGAAGATCCAGCGTGCTCGAGAAAGGGTAAGTTTGATAATAAGTAATTGCTGGTCTCACATTTTATTTGCTTTGGGCAAGTTATCTGTGCATGCAAAAGTAATCCAGCATATTGATCAGTTTTTTATAAATCAGCTGCTATCATGAGATATAATCACCATCTGCAGTGAAGCACTTAAAAAGTGTCTTATATGGGCCCAACCATGCAAAGCCTCTCCTACAGGGAGTCACACTGAAGTCACCAAATCCACTGTTGGAAACAAGCTTTCTGTCATTAACAGCATAGTTAAGTCAGTTTTCTATCCATTGAAGGGTTTGTTACAGTGTCCATTGCAGTGACTTCTTGGACTTTCTATGAAATGAAGTTCAGTATCATGACTGAGCTTCTAATAGTTGATCAACCTTACTTTTTAGCTGTGAATGCTAGTAATTGCCTCCTTAGGCAATTCTGTGTGAAAGAACAGGTAGTGGTTTCTTACACTGCTGCTCTGTCACTGTAGTCAAGATAACATATATATGTCGGTTTTGGCCTGTGTTGCCTCCATAGGGATCCACTGTACTCTGTAGAGTTAATGAAGATGCTCAGAAGCCCATCCCATCCAACGCACACAACTTGTCTGAACTTCAGTCTAAGAAATTTGCCTCTCTGCTTTTGGTTTCTGCCCTCAGAACCAGGAGTGACTGCACCTGTGACTTTCTGTCCATGACACGTTGATCAGATACTTTCCTGAGTGTCCACTTTTGCCAAAGCTAAGTCCCCCCACAGGCCCCTAGCTGACCAATACCATTTAAGAAAACACCTTTATCTGTCCCAGGGAGTTTCTTTACCTGTGCAGCTTTGATTGCTAAAGACTCATATGGTGGCTTTAATGAGACGTTTTCTGTCAGCTGTACCAGTTGCTTTCTGAAGTCCTGGGCATTAGCTGCTTTAAAACATTAAGTATACCTAAATCATTAAATATAACTAAGGATTGTGAGCATTCACCAAGTGTTGTTCAGGCAACTTTGTGTCTTCTTTCACCTCCACTCCTCACATCCCTAGTGACTGCTGCCTCTGAGATGCTTTTCTGTTTCTAGCTGGACAAGTAAAACCTAGGCAGTGCAGATGTAACCCTTTCTACTGATTCTGAAAATCCTTGGGAGGGAGAAAGAGGGAATGTAGTTCTAATGACTGTGTGTATACATGGTTCATAGCGTAAGTTTTCCTTTTCTGTGCTTTCCACCTGAAGAGCGAATGTCTTTGATGGCAAAACCTGTAAGCTGCAAGGAGCAAGATTAAAAATAGGGATATTCTAGGAAGATGTATCCCACCACAATGCCGTGAAAGGCCTCTTCTCATAAATGGAAGGTCTCAAATTCCAAGTTTTTATCATATGCTACTTAAAATATTTTGTTTAGGGAATTCAGGAAAGTTCTCCAGTGGAGCCACATGAGTGGACCTGTCCCAGCTGTCTGTTTACTCAGATGTACAGTCAGGGATGAGCCTGGATAATTTGGCAAGTTTTCCATTTTCTGGAGATTTTTTAAAGACTGAGACAGAGGGTGCTGTATCAATGCATAATAGCTTTACACTGAATACATGGTGTTATTATCTTATCAAGCAGGGAACAAACTTGTCTTCTGAAAGTCAAATGTCAACTTGAGTATGATGGTCAGTTCTTAGCTATTCAATGTTGTGAGAATTCGGAAGATTTTCTTAGGAGGAAAGTATAAATGAGTTAGTGTCTCTATAGTGTGATTAAATTTACATATGTGAGTTTTCCTGTCTGTAGAGTAAAACTTTTTTTTTTAAGCCGAAGAGTGAGCATAAAAGCTCTGCTACAAGTCAGATAGGTTAACTGGACTACACAGGACTCTAAAAGACGTAACATTTTTTAGGAAAACGTCAAACTAAAATGTGTCTAAGGCAGACAAGATACCAACGTCAGCATCTTGTTCATCTTCCTTCCTTTCTTATTATTATTCTTAATATTATTTTGTAAAAGCTTTCTAAAACACCATGTAGATTTGCCATTGCTAATACCAAAACGTATTTCAAAACGTTATCACTACAGCTGTTCTGTGAAACAAGGAAGTGCAGTCCTATGCCATTTAACAGGTTTGCATGCCACCTGTTCTTTGGCTTCTGCGGTGCACTGTATTGGTAAAGAAATGATGGAAGAACTACAGTCAGATATTTCAGTTTTAAATAAAAACAAACTTACAGTTTGAAACTCTTTATGTTTTGGTTTTTTTTCTGCCAGTGCAGGAAGAAAAGGTGGGTTTTTAGTGTTCTCTTGGGAGGTAGCTAGGGATCTTCCAACTATGTGTGTACACGTTTGTTTCTTTTTTAACATTTCTTTCACTTATTTTGTGGGGGTTTATATTACCATTAAAATATGAGGTCATCTTGCTTAGAGCAGTTTGTCAAACCTCTAAGATTCAGTTTCCCCTTCCTAACTATCAGTACTGATTCTAACTGTCAGGTAGAATCCTGCAGCAAGAGAGAAAGTTAGGATCAAACATATAATCGTAAAAAAAAGAGAGCTACTTTTCTGTGAAAAGGGAGGAGAAGCCCCAAGTGTTAAATGCATCTTTATGAATAATAAAAGACCAATGTAAAGCATACATTTGTACTTCAGATTCCCTTCTAGCATAGATAAGAACTTGGCTTTTTAATGAGCCTTTTAAAAATTATTGTGACTTTTTTTCTTCTGTTACTTGTGTCAAACTGGGCTAAACTGCTTTTCTGGAGCTTGAATTGTCTAGATGAATCAAGAAAAAATGAGGGAATGGCCTCCCTGGAATACAACGCTCATCTTTGTTCCATCATAGCACATAATTACAGAGATCTAAGAGTCAGTGCAGGCCTTCCCACTGAATATGATATTGCTAAGAGCAAGTCTTGGTTGGTGTTATCCAGTCCCAGCTTCTACATCGTATTTTCTTAGTACCTTTTACAAGAACAAGAAGGAAATTTATGCAAAAAGGTTACGTGTCATTGATTGCAACTACTGATTTCAGTAATAAACATATCTGGTAGCAGATAATTATGGTATTGGGCTCCAGAATAGAAACTAGTTCAATGTTGCTCCTATGCATATATTCAAGTTATAATAATGGTTTGTTGTGGTGAAGGTGATTTGTTATTGTAAGACTGCCACTTTTCTTGGCTATGTTACTGTTTTGATGGATTTATAATACAGGATGCATTTTGTCTTCTACAACAATGTTTCTTTAGTAAGAAGTCAATGACTCAGATAATCCTTTCAATCTGATTTGATAATAAAGAGGTAAATATTCAGCTTTCATAAGGAGAAGAATGTTTTTAGGTGTGTACACACAGCTGTGTTTTTGGGCATGTTAGAAACAGTGGTCCTTTCGTAACTGATAATCATTACATTATCATTTACAGTAGATTTTGATGTCCCACTGGTTCCAAGATCTCTAAAAAGTCACAAGATGTCTCTTATCTAGCTACTAGTAGCAAAAGAGGCCGTAGGAGAGTACTTCTATTCTTCCTATACCCTTCTTCGTTTCTAGACTTCCTTTTGTAGGACACTAATAAACACAAAAATAGAGGGGAGGTTTTAATCCCTTTTAAAGAGCAATAGAAGAAATTGCTCATTTTTAATATGAAGTTCATTTGCTTCATAACTTTCCTCTTCATCTCCCCAATTTCATTTTTTGTCCGGTTGTGCTTTTATCTATTTTGGAAGATTTTTGAGAGCTGTAGAACAAGTCAGCTAATTAAGTTTAGCTGTAAATGTAGGTTTCCTGTGTCCTAATAAACTACAAAATTGCTATTTTCAATGAGTGAGTGATCCTTACATGCAAAAATGTATATTATGCAGCTGTGCCTTATGTACATACTATATACTGTTCACAAAGTATTTAGGCATCCATCCCAATGGTGGCAGCTGTAAGGTCAGTACGAGTTTTGTATTTGAGGGACAGTATAGTCATATTTCTTTTACACAGAATTGGTAAAAGGACACTGTTTTGTATTTCTACTTTTTCTTTAAACTACTGTCTTTGAAAAACAGTGGAAGAAAGATATGTTTGTTTTTCTTTTCATAAAGCATCAGGAACACAGCACATGGCTGTCTCTTCATCCCTTAATGCCCTCACTAATATACTTAACCAATACACATACACACATCAATGGAAACTATGGATACCAATTTATATGGCTTCTACCTGCAACCCTTTATTTGTAAAGCTTTTGCCCTTTATCCTGGTTCATCTTTGTTGCCTCAGTGTCTTATCTTCTGTGGGTTTCATCTTTATGTAAGTGAAAACCAGACAAAACATTTTTAAATTTCAGAGCTTCAGTGGCTTTCTTACACAAGAGTTTGTTGTGGGCTAAACCTGAAGCTGATTGACTCAAATGACAGTAGAAATATGTCCTTTGTACAGAATGAAGTACATGTGCCTTTTGCCTTTAATGGAACTCTTTTCTCCCCAGCTTAGAGAAACAGATGCAAACCTGGGGAAGAGTTCCAGGATTTTGACGGGAATGTTGCGAAGGTAAGGCCAAGGTAGGGACAT
>NW_009598369.1:1214-24985 GCF_000690535.1 Cariama cristata | reverse complement strand
TTTTTTTCCTCTCTCCCTCTGTGGCTTTATTTTTAGTTTGAATTCGACCTCAGCATTTTGCTGACGTACCTGACTTTTTTTACACAGGCTGCTATGTGGAATATCTTTGAATGAATGCTGGTAGTGAAGCAGTCATGGTTAGATAGAAGGCTTTATCACAGCTGTGGGAAGAGTTTTCTGTAGCTTGAGGGATTACCCCTTCCTTGCTCAATTATTTCTCATCTTTGTTTCTTTGTATTTGTTTCTTTTGTATGTGTGTTCTAAAATTAAGCTTTTTGATGACAATTTCCTGTGTTCCTTATTCTTGAGTGTTTCGGGGGTTTATTACCTGATAGATTTTATGTGAGAAAGTTTGTAAATATTTTGGGGCAGTGTAAACTTACATGCAGAGAAAAGGTTAAGAGGATCAATTCTGCCTGAATAGATGGGACAGACACATTGTTAAACCTTGTGGGTTTAGCATGTTTCTTCCATGCTTTCAATGTTACAAAAATTGTCCCTGGGATCAAGTGGGGCGATACATAAAGGGAAAATAAGCAACATCCTAAAAATCTTTGTGGGACTGCAGGGAGGGAGTTACCCAGTGATTACTAGCCACCTTAAATTTACGTTCATACCTTCCCAGACAGTTTTTTTTAATTAGTGGCATTTCTGGATATGTGTTCTTTGCCCAGTGAAACAGCACCTGAGCTTCTCTGTGATGTCCATATTTCCGTATATATTCATCTTCCTGAAGAAGGAAAGCAGCCCTCTAATAGGTGGTGCTGGGTGCTATGAAAACACAGTTTTAAAGGAGTTTAGAGCATCCTCTGAAGTGTTCAGTATGAAATTACCTTTGCCATGGGCTTTTATGTTGCATATTTACTTAACGCAGTTTGCTTATCAAAAAAAAAAAAAAAAAAAGAAAAAAAACATAAAGTTTTAGCAGAGTTGTTGATTTGTCACTTGGCTTGGAAAATATCAAAACCAAAAATTAATTAGTTGCTCTTTAGTGCAAGCTTTATCTCTTCATAAGTCTCCTCAGAAAAATATCTTTGTTCGTTCCTTGTATACCCAGTTGACAAAGGTTAAAATGACTGAACCTCATGCCTTCATTCCACAGATTGCTTACAATTCCAACTCCAAACTATAACATATAAAATTCTCTGATTAAGAGTAATATGTAAATGACACAAGCTAAATTCAAAATCCATGGAGAAAGGAAGTGGCAATTGAAAGGGATGGTTCAGTGCCTGTAGACAATCAAAATAGACTATAAAAAAAAATGAACGAAAGAAAAGACACAACCAAACCCAAGTCTCCCCAGGAAGGGCTCTGCGACATGAGCTGTAACGAATATTCTGCATATGTCTCCATTTTGTCAAATCTCATTAAAGGGGTTTCTTGCTTTATGTCAATTGAGCTGTCCAAAAATCATTCATCATTTTAGTGTAAAAAAAAATCATGCAGTTATTTAAATAATATCATATTAATGTTAAAGTTCAGCTGTCATTTAATAGTATGGCTTAATCAGACATAGCATTTAGGAAAAATAGTTTTTTCGGGCTTTACTTGGCTTTCAGGTTGGCAGATTCAAATAAGGATTTATGGGTTTCTAAACCAATGTATTCTTTCCATGTTTATGCTTGAGGTACCTCAGCCTTTTTTGCAACACCCTGTAGTCTGTTATTTTCAATAACATAAAGTATCTCCTCATATTGTGTTTGAATACATTTGCAAGTAATTTGGAGAAGCTGAAACAAAAACATATGCTGTAACCTTTGACTTTGTTTTGTGTTTGGGAATCACAGTTAGGAGTCCTAGTTTATAAGTGTTCCATAAGCCAGATACAAAATATGATCTTTCTGAAATATACTTGGTCTCTTCTTTTCAGACGAAAGGATTATGTAGTCAAACACCAAGATAGCATGTTTCTGTGTGTCAGAAAGTCACTGGATTTCTTTTTTCTTTAACAAAAATGCTGTGCTGAGTCACCCGTCTGGATGAAAGACAGGTTAGGATTTAAGCTTATTTCAGGTAAATGTGCCAAAAGCAAGGCCTCGGCATAGATGCAACTTGCAGTAGAAGATTTAAAACCACATAATAGATAGACCTATGGTGAATTTAATTTATTTGTGACCGTTGGGTAGAAGGGTCTAGCATTATCCCAGCCTCAGCATCATCCCAATGTTGTTTAGTCACAAGAATAATGATAAAATACAGACCCCAAGAAATCAGTGCAGATTAGATAAATACAACTGTAAGAAAAATAATTAGCACAGCTTGGCAGTTGTGTCCTCATTTCTGCATACTTCTGTACATGCCACACAATGTTTCACTTAATTACTGGAACCAATAAAGAAAAACACTGGAGGACTATTCTTCACATCATTGTTATATGGAAAAGGTAATGTTAAACTGAACATTGCTCAACTTAATTGCTGCTCCTACAATATGTATTTGCTGATATGCTTGAAGTCGTATGCCAGGCTAACACCCTGTGCATCAAACTAATGCCTAACTGTTTGTATTTTCACTGTCTGGGAAAGGAAAAGCAGCATCTCTTCTGAATCTGGCCAAATATATTAAGAAATTAGATATTTAGTTAGCTAGAGGGCTAAATTACTACCTTTGTATGACCTAAATTCCTTGGCCATGTATTTGTGCATAAAATGTTCTGGAGATGAGGAGTTAAAGCAGGGACAGGTTTTGTAGGTTGCTGTAGCTCACTAAGGAAATCAGTGGCATAATAGGGACAGGTCTTCCTATCTCAGTTTGCTGCTCTCGCAACTTAAGGTAGCCAGGCTTATGTATTGGAATTTGCGGTCTCTCAGTATTTGGGGTATTTGAGTAAGGGGATTTTTGTAATAAATGTTTTTAAATATTCATACTTTGAAATGACCTGTACATTCATAATATTTTTTTTTCTGTAAATAAACCTACTGAGATTCCACTAAACTAGTACATTCCACTTATGACATTGCATTACTAGGATAATATCAGCATGTTGATAATGTCAAAACGTTAATCATTTCCTTTTACATGTACCTATAGTTCTGGATATCCTGACATTTTATGACTCCTCTTTAAAACTGTGAGACTATAATAGAAGCTCAGTGCAGTTTCAGTTACAGAATTTTCAAATAGTAGGTTTTAACATAAGGAAATGGCATCTTCTGTGGTCATCTGAGATATTGCCGTCTCAGACATCTACCCCTTGGCTTCTACCCCAATGTGACCTGGGGAGTGCACAGCATGTTAGAGAGAAGCGGAAAGGAATATGTTCTGAAATATCTTCAGTCTTTTGCCCATAGCCTAGAAAAGCTTTTAAGAAAGAATTTGGAGAGTCTCCAAGCCACACACAGCCCAGTGGGAAACAAATAAACCTAAAAGTAACCAGATAAAAAATTCAGTAGATTTGAACCTTTATCCAATTAGCAGATAAATTCTATCTACCCTCTTCCAAACTGCAGAAAAATATTTTAGAAAAATAGCTACTACCCTCCAGAACAACTTTTTATTCTGTCTGGTTCACTAGAAAATTTTTATGCCAAAATTTCTCTTTTAATCTTCAGATTTCAATCTCCTGAATTGTTATCAATGATGCTTTGAGAAGCTTGTGGACACATCTGCTCTTATAAAAGAGACTTTTAAAATTTTATTTCCAGCAGGACATAGTACACTACCTCCAGTTGATGGAAACGAAGCAATAAGTGTTCAGCTCTCAGGTGATAAGTTGTATGACTTGCCAACAGCTGCCTGACCAATGTGACTACAATCAGAAACAGAATGCCTCCCCTTCCATGCTACTCGTAGTCAAGCTTCTTCACTCTTCTTTCCAGGAAAATTCTGGTTGTCCTGCTTCTTGCATCACTTCTAGTTAGATTTCCTTGTACTTTTGAGCTTCAGGATAGTCCAGACCTTACAGTTATTTTTCAACATTTCATATAATCATAGGACAATTTAGGTTGGAAGGGACCTCTGGAGGTCATCTGGTCCAGCCTCCTGCTCAAAGTATGTCAAATTAGAGCAGGTTGCTCAGAGACTTCTCCAGTCAAGTTTCAAACACATCCAAGGTTGGAAATACCAATGCCTCTCTAAGCAATCTGTTCCAGTTGCAGTTGAAATAAGCAATTTTTCCAGGTATCTAATTGAAATTTCTGAGCATCCAACTTCTGTCCATTACCTCTGGTCCTAAGCAGAAGTGATTTAAAACCTAAGTGTTTTAGAACTGGCCTTCAGAGCTTGGGCCTGGATTGCAGTCGTTCCTAGCAGTTCTCAACCAACTTCAGCAGTTGTGAAGAGGCCCCTGTGGTCATTAGGCTGAGAGGACATTCAGTGGAGGGCAATTCTTTAAACAGGGTATGGGGTGCTCAACCTCTACCCATTGACCTGATCTGATCGGGTGGCCATTCAGCAGTAGATGGACAAGAATTTTTTTATTTACTTTCTCACACTCCTAAAGATGTGAAAAGTTAATTATGTCTGTTCTGCCTTCTGTCTTGACTACAAAGCCCACATTTCCACATGTAGAGAATAGCAGAAGAAACAGTCATGTCCCTGTGGAGATAAACCAAAACAAAGAGTGAGTGTTATCACTGTCTTTTCCCCCTGTTTCTCTATCAAGCTCTGTTTGCATCCCCAAAAGTCTGTAACAAAAAAGATTTTTTTCTGAGCTAAAGCCTATCTCTGTATCAGTCATACTAGGCCATGACTGTGGAGTCTCTGCAGTTTTCTGGAGGGAGGTCTTTGTATGGCAGATACGAAGGGAAGTTTAACATACAGTTAGATTTGCCTTGTTTTCATGCTAATAGTAGAATTCCTCTTTCCAACAGGAATTTTGCATATTTGGTCTCAAGCCAAAAGAAGTTTGAGTAGAAATTTTTTCAGCAACTTTTTGGTACATTTATTTCTATTTTTACTTCAATATGTATTTCTACACTGAAAAATGATTGAAATGGTAAATCCTTTAGCAACATGTCTGCTCCATGTTGAATATTTACAGCTGCAGCTGTTTACTTCAGTAATTTAGACCTTGATTCAGGAACATATTTAAACATATGGTTAACTTAAACCAGAGGAGCGATTCCCTTAACTTGAGGGACACTGAATAAGGGGGGAGTGAGTGACAGAATGATTCCGGGTCATCTCTTGGGGCCACACAACTTTTATTGTGCTTCTTACTCAAGGCCAATTACAGAGCAAACCCTGTCCTTAATATTTCTGTGTTAAGGGGAAACTATAAAATACGCATAGGGTATTTTAGTGCTTGTTATTTTCAGTGTAAGAACTTTTTTTTTTAATATCCTGACTTCTAAGCATTTAATATAGTTACTTGATTCTTACATTTTTGTACATGTTTGTGTTTTAATATGCAACTAATCTTTATCAATTATGAAGTGTTGAGTCTTTTCAGAAGGAAACTGGTAAGCTTTGTGGTGCTGTTAATCACAAGATAGTCTTCGGATAAGGAACATACGGCTTGTTATTCCAGGTTAAACCTTAGCATTAATTAGTACCTGGTCGTTCCTCACTTTGTCTCTGACTTTAAAAAGAAACCTTATTTCTCTGTTAAAGTGATGGACAAAACATCTGGAAAACATAAATGTAGTGTCAGCAAAATTCCCAAGGGTAAGCATTCTTCATCGTTAGGAGTCCACCTAGAAACAGGAAATGTACCTCTAGGTCTGAACAACAAGAATTTTAAAATAGTGTGGGACACTGTGGGTTCCCTGTTCTCAATTTAGGTATGACGTAATCTGATGCATGTAAGATGCATTTCTGATTTTTAATAGAGAACCATTTTATAAACCTTGCTCATCTTTCTTGGACAGTGTTCTGTATGTTGTTTCCAAAATGGTTTTGAAAAATCTTACTCTACTTTCATTCAGTGTTAGAAATACTTTTCAGTTCACGCATCATAGAAGGTGCAGAAGTCTTTTGAGCTGCTGTATAACCACCATAGCTAGAGCAAGTAATGTACATGGAGAATTCCAAGCCATATACTGAAGGTACTGAATGCCTCACAGAATGGGACCAATTTCAACATTCCAAGCTAGCTATTAGTTTAATGCCACCTAAGCCTTTGCAAACCTTCAGCTCCAACAGCCTAAGTGATACAAAGTTAAGTTGACTTCAGACATGGAAAAAAGAAAGAGGCATCATGATTGATCTTTGCATTTTAATAACTTAAGTGCATAGGATAAAGTAAGTCAATGTTTTAATCTCCTTGCACCAAGGCAGTTTTAGAAGGATATATCCTTCATTCATTGAGATAGAAGCATTTATATTGTAGCATTGTTTTGTTTTTCAGATTGTTGGAAAGCTTTATCCATGTGTTAAGCTGCCTACACTACATCCATTATGAGCAGGGCTCTCAGCATTCTTCACACAATATTTCTAGTTCTCTTTTTTCATTCCTTTTTTAAATGTACAATGGCCTTTGTTCTGTCCTCTCCATTCCCTCTTTTCTATCATCTGGAATTACTATCTCATTTGCCCCCCTTCTATCTACTTGTGTGCAGCTGAACAGCTGGAAAGATCATTATCTAAAGCAGAGTTCTGTTTCTGCAGGAAAGCGGGATCCCAATGGATAATTATCCAAGCTAGTCGTAGGCTGCATATACCAAGAATGTAAAGCATCGTAATAGGTTAAATATCATGTAACCCTTTGTGATTGTTCTCTTATTGAGATATGTTGACTACTATTAAGCAGCTAGAGCCTAAAAATGTTCACAATGTCATGAGTGAAACAAAAGGCATTTCATAGTCAGCGTTGTCATGTCTGAACCACAATAGATGTCCCATGACATGCTTTCATGAGAAGGCATGTCTTATATCAGCATAATCAGTGCAGCATTTTCTTGCAGTAGTTACAAGTAGTTTTCAGTTGGATGAGTTCTCTCTGACATGATATTCAGGAATAGTGAAGGTAGTGAAAATATTTTGAATGTGATGAGATTGTTTATATGAAGGAGGGTGAAGCAGGGAACCTGTTAGCAAAAGCTGACATTGGTAATTGCTGAAATAATTGGAGACAACTCTTCAGAAATCAGTTAAGTCAAACTCATTAAGGATCATGTTGTTCTTGACACCGCTCACACTATAACTGTTACAGAACAGTATATGCCATTTTTTACATATTCCATTTACTACAGAGTGTTTAAGCCATACATTCCTAAATGTAACATTTTCTGATCACAGATCTGCATGGTATCTTGCTACGTGGGTCATTTCATTTTAATCCAGAAATTTATCAAAAGAAATAGACTCAGCTTGGAAGTGATCTCAGAAAAGCTCATCCCTTTGTGTTAAGGCAGGATTGACTGTCCCTGTTTCAGTCTTGGCAGATACTTGTCTGGCTCGCTCTGTACTGATGAACATTCCCCATCTCTTCAATCGAACTGTTCCAAGTTTTCCCTAATGTTTAGCCCAAATCTTTCTTCCTAGGTAGACAGAGAGCTTTTATGTGCTGGTGCATTTGAGGAGATTTCTACTGTCTGTCATGGCCCACAACTTCTGCTGTGGAAAGAAATTTCTGCTGAACTTTTCAAGAATTAGAGAACGTAAATAATAGTGTACAGAATTAAATTATAGTTTCCAATTGTCATCAAGCCAAGCCTTTTGATGGGATTCAGGAAAGTAAAAATGGAAGACTTGCATAGTGTTCTTACAGGTAAATCCTGGAAGCTCAGCCTCTCCAAACAGTAGCTTCATGCATCGGTGTCACTGAGCTTTGCAAATAGAGACATCAAAATTAAGTCATTCTCATGAGGTTGCATATCTGGACTAAAACTAGATTGTACACTAAGCTGACTAGAAGTAACATTTGAAACTCAAACAAAATACAGAGATTTAACTTTTTTTGTGGCACTTCTAAACGTTTTAAGAAAAACTCAGTAATGTTGTCAAACAAACATCAGAATTCTTAACTTACTTCTCTCACCCTTGCCCACAGACACACCACCATTTTGAATGGATCTAGTACTTGGAAACAAATGATGGGAATGGGAATTGTTTTACCTAGTCTTCTGTCAGGTCTCTGCAGGAGCTTTGTTAATCCTTACTGGGTAAAGAAGATGTTTTGTGCGTTCAGAGTATGATTTTTAGTAGCACTTGGCACTTTTCTTGTCACACTTGATTGAAATTGTCGGCTTTTAATAAAAGCAAAATTAATTCAGCTTTCCAATGTGATTCTGATCACACACCAAGGACTTTATCTTTAAGAAAACAATGAAGTCATCAAATTGATTTAAAACTGCTGTGATATCAGAATCTTGCCCTTATTAGCTAATCTTTTAGAGTTAGGTAGTTTTCAATCTAGCTCATAGTAGTAGGTCAGTGTTTTGGCTGTGCTCAAAGTCATGAAAGATTGAGTAACCAACAAGTGGAACAAAGGAACACTCGGGATTTGCTGAGTACAATTTTTGTTCAAGTCAATCACTGAAGTTCTACCACAAAGTCCAGGACCTGAATTTGCAATTCATACTCGTGTCAGTAGTTTGCTCATCTGTAGGTCTAATATTGAATGAGGATCTCTTTTGGTTTAAGCAAAGCTCGGAGAGGGGTGGTGTTTGTTGTTGTAGTTTTGCAAAGGCCATAAGTGATGACTGTGAGAAATCAATAGCCAAGAAAAACCAGGATCACTTAGAGTTTGTTGCAGATAAATTAGTGCTCCTGTGGGACAAGACCAAAACTGAGGGAGAGTTTATATCCTTGGGTAGCATGTAATTATGTTGCATTGGACCTTTAAAAGTCTGCAGAAGAAATGTTCACACATCACTAACCTGCTGAGAATCTGTCTGAAGAATAATGAAGTCATGAATGAGAAAGTGTGGTCTTACAATGAGAGATTGTTTAGTCTACTTGGTGAGAGGAAAGATGAAAATTTGCTAATTTTGGCTGGCTCTTTAACTAATATGGAAGATTTGAACCTAATCAAGAAGGAACGAAAAAGTCAATGTGGAAATTGAGCAAAATAGGAAAGACAGAAAAAAAAATGTTTACCATAAACACTGAGATTTATGTTCTCTACAACATTTGTATAGCTCTAAACTGAAAATCATTGAAATTGTTTCAGAAATATCTAGAATAATATAAGCAAGGGCGAGATTCTTGCAACCTGCTTGCTTCAGACAAACTGATAAATTTCCAGTGCTAATGCTCTTTCAGTCTTAGAATCAGGATTATAACTCAGATTTTAAAATCATATTTTAAAATCAGTTAATTAATTGGACTTTTTTGAAGGCTTTAAAAATTAGTCAATGAATTTGAATAGTCAAGAGCTACAATGTGTTAGAATTATAAGTGGTATTGGTACTCTCCAGTTTAAAAGCGTAGCAGAAGAGTTTTTCACTGACTTGCATGCCTTCTGCAAATATTAACATTTTTCCATGAGTGTTAACATGGCTTAGCTTGCAGGATCTCACTATGTAGCATTTATTACCTAAGAGCTTTTGTTTAGCTTGGACTTTGCTATATGAACTAAGCTCTAACCCAGGTGGTTTTTGTAACATTTGCAAGTTAGAGCAAAGTCTTCATATTGTCTTATTTAGTAGATCTGCTGATAGTTTAAGATTACAACACTAACGGATGATTTTTCTTCTTGAATAAAAATTGCATCTTAAAATTATTTTTGCATCAGCTCCCTACCTCCCTCCTGATAAAGGTGCTTGTGCAAGCAAAAAAAGCACTGTATGTTTCTCTGACATGCTTATCGTGACTGCAAATGAGTTTATTAAATAGACAATTGTTTGAGAAGCATGGTTCTGAGTGTGCTCAGTCTTGCCTAGATGTTTAGAAGCATATGGTCTACTTTATCCATGCCGAGAAACTTCCTTGCTGCTGTCACCACTATTTTTTCAAACGCAGTTTTTGGTGTGAATGGCACACACGTGTTGGTTGTGAAGGTAGCATTCTTTCAGTACAGCCTTAAGCTAATTACTCTTAATGGCAGTGGGGCTTTGTACCTCATTTGTGAACAGCTATTTATACTACTACACCAGTACAAAGCAATGTTTCACGGTACCAGTTTACCAGACTATTACACCATTGTGTTTTAATCCACTGTAGGTGGATGGAGAATATGAGCCATCTGTTTTATTTAATGATATAATCAGTAAACAATATATGCACTTTACACATTTGGTCGTTAAAGATGCCCATATTGTTGGACCTTGTATTTACATTGTAAATTGATGTATTCACACATCAGCTTGTTCTGGTTTAAAAGGCTTGCTGTGTTCATAAGATGGTACAAAGCAAGCTCAGTAACTGCTCAAACCCAGCGCAGGTGGTCGAGCTAGTTGCCACACAGATCAAAAGTC
The DNA here is from genome assembly GCF_000690535.1 of Cariama cristata. Taxonomy (NCBI): domain Eukaryota; kingdom Metazoa; phylum Chordata; class Aves; order Cariamiformes; family Cariamidae; genus Cariama; species Cariama cristata. The sequence continues at coordinate 14,681 of NW_009598369.1, read as the reverse complement.
AAACAACTGTGAATCTTCCTTTGAAATGGCATTTAGAGAGACAAGGCTGGTCTTATGTTCACAAACAAGGAAGAGTTATAGATATACATCATGAAGTTATGAGAACAAAAGGGGGTTTCATAATCACTCAGCATCAGAAAATCCAGTACTGTGGACTTTTGTGAAGACATCTTTGGAATATAAAGAGCATCTTATTTTCCTGGACAAAATTTAGAGGAGTGAGTCTGAATTATTAAATATGAGAAGGTTCAGTGATTTCAAAACTTTGGAGACAAGAAATTGCTTTGTCTCATGGTCGATTTAATTTAATTTTATTTTCATCAATGCTTAAGCAGAATAAAACAGACAGCAACAGCAAAACCAGTCGTATTCAAGGGATAGAGGTGAATGGGTGTATTTGCGCTAGAAACAAAGAAAATTGCTCAATATTTCAATTTCCCCAAAGTATCCTTAGTGAGCGCCAAAAAATAGCCACCAAAATACATTAAAAATTCATTGATAAGTAAAATCTTGCTTGCTAGCACAGTTTTAAGGAGGCGGAAGATCATACAATCCTATAGTGAAACAGTAATGTTCATTGTAGTGTTTTACTTCACAGCTTGTGCTTAAGATGCCTAGAATTTAAGGTATTTATTGGAGGACTCAGTCTCATTTCTCATTGTGTTTTATGAGGAAATATAATTGGATTTATCACCAGGTGAAGGCCTGACTGGCATTGCCAGTAGACAGCAAAGGGAAAGGACTTGTGGAAGTGGTATGGCTAAGAGTGAGTTTGCAGATCGCAAGGCTGGAGTAGTCTTGAGCTTAAGAACACACAGCTGCTCAGCAGCCACTGGTCTGCTAATAGAGGCGGAGCTCTGTGAATGCCAGTTCTTTTAGCTCAGTTTGAGATCATCTTTTAAAGCAGCAGAGTGTCTGTCAGGATGAGATCCGAGTCATTTCTCGTTGTACATACTTGTATAAAAAACTAGCAGCAAAATATCAATATGTAGGAGATTTTCATTTTGGTTTCTGTTCCTACATAATGCAGCTATACTCAGAGGCACTGAATATATACTGAGTAACAATGTCTGTGTACTAAAAAGAAGTGTATTCACTTTCCATTTAGTGTTACAAACATGAAGATAGAGCTTTCTAACTCTTTAAATCTATTTCAAAGTCAAACTAATTATATTGTTGGGGTTTTTTTGATCTTGGGGTGGGAGAAAAGAAGATTTCTTTACTAGAGCTTTTTTATGCTGGCTTAAATTCTAGAGATAAAGTATTTTCAAGTGTATGAGGAAAGAGAAGAAAACATCTCATTTTATGAGCCGTTATATATGCTTTCAAATATACAATATTTTCATGGTTAAAATATCTAAAATAAAACAAAATAAGACTCAGCTATAAGTGTCCCTTTTATAGCGTTTTCATGTCTATATTTCATGTAACTTGAATGTTAAACATTGGCGTGTTTCCGTATGCTTCATTCCGTATTGCCTTCAGATTTTGAAATCTGTGTTGAGATTTATTTTTTTTCCCATCCCAATCCAGGAAAAACAATCAGAAACTTGACTACTAATGTTTGCATCCTAGCTTTGTCGTGAGTATATCTTGGGTAACTGTGGACACATCTGTTTCTGTGCATCTCTAAAATAAGGATAACGTTCTGTATCTCAGCAAAGCATTCCAAGAGCAAATGCCCTTAATTAATCTGTGCATGGTCCTCACATGACAACCTGATGAGAGTTTGTGAATAATGGACTAACTGGTAGCAGTGTCTGTCCTGATTTGGAGTCATGGTTTAAATGGATTTAAAAGGGGTGAAAGAGAAGCATGGGAAGAGCTTAGTCTAGAGAGATGTGCAGTATCTGATTTCCCATACTGTCCGTTACCAAGTACGTACCTGATCTCCATAACAACTGAACGTAGATATGAGAAAGAGGGGGTATCAATTCTTTGTTGTCTTCTTCAGATAAGACAATTTTGAGGGCTACAGGTGACAGGTTCATCTTTCCTTGGGTGACATTTTTGGTGTGTTGCAGACAGAAAAGAGTATTTGGGTTGATTCGACAAATAAAATTAATGCATCCCTGGAGACATAATGATTAAATGTACATATAGAAGAGCAGTAATGTTAAATTTGATGTGCTAGCCCAGGCAACTCCTTCTTCTTTATCAATCTCTCCTTACTGCTTCTGTCAGAAATTATGTTCTTATAGCTTGCTGTGGACTGAGATATACTATTGCTGGCTGCTGTCAACCTGCAAACAATCAATACTTTACAAATGTTTGTTAAGTACTTTAGGGTTCCTCAAAGAAGAAATATATCCCTACAAATGAAACATTTTATGACTTACTATCACAGCACTGCTGTTTCCTTGTTCAAAGAAGGTGCAGAGGAGAGATGTGTAGACTCAGGGGTAAAGGTAGACAGTCACTTACTTCCCCTGGCCAAAATTACCTTTAGCACCATCACCTCTTGCCTCTGGGGAATAAAAAGAAACACAGTTTGTTACAGAACGTGGGTGAGTAAAGCCATAAAGATAATCTAGGAATGCATAAAAATTATATGTCATGTGTAGTAACTTGATGACCAAAAACATACTAGTGAGCCTTTGAATTCCAATATTTTACTGTTCAAGTTCTCATTAAGGAGAAAATAAAAATGTGGATTTCAGTTGCATTTTGTTGAAACATCCAATGACATGGTGCTGCTCTTAGCTGTAAAGTTAAAAGAGTTTGTTAGACAGCTTGTGTAGCAAGCACTTGTTGAAAGCTAGAGTAAAATGAAGTTTGAATGTGATTGCTGGTAACCATGCTGTAGAGCACCGTCTTCATGAAGAGTATTCTTTATAGAACACCTCCTGTGCTGGTGCACTTGGTTGGTGATATTTTAGTGGTCATCTTTGAATTATTAATGATTTACTAAAGCTTTAGCAGCTGACATGTGGAAGAATTATGCTGCCACATGCCAGTTCCATCAGGTAATTCCTCTTTGAGGAATCTAAGTGATCAAATGAGATGAGTCATTTATAATTCTTCAAACAAGAATTGCTCACAAGTAGTTGTTTCTTAGTAAATTTCCAGTGTCCTCTTTGGAGTAAGATGGAGTATTTGGAATTATATGATACGCATATATGATGTTAAGCATATTGTAGAATTGTTTTATAATAAACTACATAAACCATATTAGCAGTGTTCCAGATGCTTAACAGTCAACTAAGGAAATAGGGACGTCATCTCAGAGATGCAGACTGTAAACAAACAACACACAGGTGGGGTAGGGAATCCTGAATGAACCCAAGGAAAAGGTAGTGCTGCAAAGATGCTGTCATGCTCTGTTTCAGGCAGTGATTTTTGTATGCTTATAATTCCATTCATTGAAATCAATGGAAAATCTTTTGCCTGAATTGTTGTTCTCTGAATCTGAGAGAAGGAGCAGATGCACAAGATACCAGAGAAAAGCTCTGTTTGATAAATGTAGAGGCTAGCTTACAGTGGAGTTTCTGTTTTGTCCTCTTGCTACACTGACCCAATTAAATACAGGTTTCATAGGAAAATATTCTTGTGGCTGACCTGCGTAATAGAGATTGGTTGGGAGGACTATTAAACCTGACCCTCCTCTCTAAACTATTGAGTTCTGAGACTGACTTTAGTTTGAGACCCACTGTACCCTGCTTTCTTTGATCCAAATCCTGAGAATATGTAATCATCATTTAAAGGAATGAACGCCTTTATGAGGAGGAAGCCAAGCAGTGGCCCCAGAGAATAACTCCCCACGTGGAAAGCCACCACCCACTGATCTGATGGCTTCCATGCTAATGCGTCTTTCAAGGGGACCTCTTTGTCCTGCGTTGTTACTCATTTGGTTCTTTTATTTCAGTCTTAATTGTCATTAGCGTGTGGGGTTTTTTTTCTAAAGTTATCTGGGGAATAGTAGTTTATTGCATATTGTTGTGTTTGTCTAAAGGCAATTGCACAAGCTTGAAACTTAATCCTTGTAATCTTTCCTACTAGGGAGAGCTTGAGATAAATACTGCTGGATGCTTGGTGGGAGTGGGTCTCTACTTTTTGATCATCCATGTCTAAATGTTGAGTAATACTTAAGGGAAAATGTTCTCAAAACATTCCTTAGATGATTATTAGATTATATTTTATATTTGATAAAAACTGGAAAATTGTGTAAATATTTGCTTAACATCCCACCCTAAAGCAATTTATTTCCTTTCTGGCCTTCAATCCTCTTGCTCAGTGAAATGAGATCAGTCACTTTCTGTTTATATTCAGTTTCACTTTGCAGTTTTCATGTACATGTAGTGTGATTCCCTACTGCAGGGGAATATTTAAATAATAAGTGGAGAATAAAGAGGAAAGAAGGGAAAAAATCTTTTAAAAATATTTTCTAGTGTCTTCCCATATTTTAAAAGTAAACAAGTGCTATGATTATACTACTTGCATGTGACATGCTAATAACTAGTGTTAGAAGGAATTTTAAAAATAGTCCAGTCCTGCTTTTCTTTAAAGTGTCACGTAGTAAGAACAGTTTATAGATGTTATGTTCCTGTGGCTACCGTTTATAAATCAACCCTTGGCAAAAACGAACACATGTGAGGTATCTCGTTCTTACAAGAGGAAATCACTTTTGCATCTTGGATACTCCATGGTGGTTGAATTTTCTGGAAAGTGCTGACTTTTTCACATAGACAACAGTCAATACTCACATAGGTCAACTGTTTGGCTGTTTTCTCTCACCTGAATTCTTAAGTTTGGATTAATATAGAGTATGGGTCTCAAAACCATGGATATCAGAACAAATGCTAGATCATAATTCCAGCTTGACTAGATGGGAGGAGGGGCTTAGGGTAACATAGTGTTGTGGAAAAAAACCATCAGAGTCAGTAAACTAATTTAAAAGATTAAGACCCTTCTCTGCACCAACCAGTGTTGAAGCATTTCTGTCGTATGTTGCAAAATAGCTGCTTCAGATGCAAGAAGTCCTGGAGTTTCTCTTGAGTCCTCTTTCTCTCCCACCATGTTTTTGCAATTAAATACTGGATGAAAATTCTTTTTCCTTTCCTTTTGTTTTCGTTTGTTTTTTTTGTTTTAAATGTGTTACTTTTTCCTTAATGTGTAGCAGCTGATGTTTCCTCTGTTGGCTCACTTGGGCACAGAGACAAACCTCCTTTCAAGGAACAGAGTTCCAACATTGTTGTTGATTATTTTAATGGGAAACCATTGTGTGGTAAGGCAGGCTCTCAAGCTTCTTTCTGGAGAAAAAAAAGAGATGCAAGTATCTTAGCCAAAGGTAAAACCCTTCCCTTTGTAACATAGATGGACTCAAAGAAAGCAGACATAAAGGCATGTGTCTCCTGATCACACTCACGAATACCTGATTTTCAAGAGCAGCCAATCTGTGACAGACAGTCCCTTGGGAACACAGCTGGCCTTCTTCAGAGCATGATCCACTCTTGGTGCTTCCCACAAAGTTGCAGTTGGGATCTGCTTCTCCTTTGAGGGACAAAGGGCCAGTTTGTTTTCCAAGAGCTCTTTGCCCTTCTTTTTTCTGGCTTAACCCATCTTACCTTCCCAAAGTTTGAGCTGCATTTCTTGCAGGAATCTTGTACTTCCTCTCCATCCTTTTCTGTGCTTTTCATAGCCTGTCAATCTGAGATGGTTTCGGCGTCTTTTGACAAACACCTTCACTTAGAATCGCAATGATGTTGCCCCGAAAAAAAAAAGGACGGCCTCTCTTTTCTTTCTTCATCTTTATGAACTAGAGACATAATGTATAAAAGCTTGGTGTAAGCTCACAATAGCACTTTGTCCTCTTCCACAGCACTTGCCAAATAACTACTGTTGTGGCAACAGCTGTAACCAAGCATGGTGTCAGCTAGTTTTGCCATAACGTGACTAGGTGCCAATAATTTTAATACAATGTGAAACACACTCCCAGGCAGTGCAATGAGGCATCTGATTAGTAAATTCCTTAAAATGTCATCTGGATTTTTTTTTTTTTTCATCAATTCAAGTCTCAGAACTGGACAGTGTTGTGATTAAAAGAAAAAGAACAGAAAATTCTCTCATTATAGTAAACATTTCCGAGAAAACTCTCATCCTGAAGCAGACAGCTCTGCTCTGCTTACATAGACAGCATCAGCAAAGGCTCTCCGAAGGCTATAAGGGTGGAGGTTATAATTGTGGCTACCAGTTGTTTGCTGCTCTTTACTGTGTCACTTTCTCCAGAGACAATAAATGCTGTTTATTTTTAGGCTTCTTATTCTGAACTACTTACTTATAAAAACTAAAAGGTAGGAACCTAGTGAAGCATTTGTTTTTAATACATTGCTTACATTGTGCTCCAGAGCATGGTATTCAGCATTATTGTTAATGATTGAAGCATTAGCATTTAATTGTGTAAAGCAATTAAAAAGCTCAATATTACTACTTCTTGGGCTGAGTCCGTTAATACAGCAAGCATTAGTAAGAAATATATTGAAGAAGTTGAACAAGGTCATAAATGTTCTGTGTGCAAAGAGCACCTAATGCTTTTTTGCAAGCCTTTAAGAAGTAGTTTAAAAAAGAAAACACCTTGTGAGGTGAATAGATAAAAGGCTTTCTTGGTTTAGTTATGTCAGTTTGGTTTTTTCCTGTAATTGCTGGGGTTGTTTTGTTCCTCAAGAAGGAACGGATGCCAAGCTGAAGAGGTAATTTCTGAGCACTGTTTCAAGGCATTGTGAAAGTTCTCAACTTTTCTGTAATAAGAAAAATAACACTTCTCTAATGATGTCTGTTTATTGCATATTGTTCTTCTGTATGCAGTTCAGTGCGGCTGGCAGCAAGTACTTGAGAGAAACCCAGGGCTGAAGAAACAGTGTAGGGGAATCTGAGTAGCCCTGAGTACCACCTGGAGGCTGTGTGCGCTGACTCTTCTGGGTGCTGTGAAGGAGTCCTTACCTTATGTCACCATGGCTGAGATCGAAAGAGATCATTTGCTTTTGATCCCAGGTGTCTTTACATTTGAATCCAAACGGGAAAAAGCTTCTGGCAGCATGAAGCTGGATTGGAGGTGTTGATATTCCAAACACGTCCGGATGTCACTCTCCTTGCGTCAGATGGGCTGGCTGTGGGGCTTACTTTCCTTTGGTAATCTTAGGAGTTATTCGCACAATGAAAGGTCCAGGTTTTTCCGACCTGTAAAGAGTCATAGCAGAGCTCTCTAGTTGGAAAGTATCATTATGTGTTCAGAAGTAAACCCTAAATGTGGATATTTCTAAACCTTGGAATCTGTATCTGCGTTTGAGTTCTGCAGGTTACATGTGCCAGTAGTGCATTAAATCAGTGTATGACATGGAAATTTCCCTAAAATCTTACAGTATTCCACTTCCAGGTGCAGTTACAACTAATTTCTGCAGGCTCTGCTAGACAGTTTCCAAGGGAAAGTGTTGTTTAATTTAATATCAAGCCAAATCCACTGTATATCTTCAAGTCTCTACTTGCTATTTGAACGTGTGCAGAACAGAAGCAGCACAGGCAGAAATAATATGGTGTTTCCCAAAATAACTTGTTTGACCCTTAGCTTGGGAAAAATACCAGCCTGAAGAAGGAGAAGCAAGTTCTGTCTCTAGGTCCACATAGGTTTTGGCTTCTGTAGTGATGCTGCAGTCATGGCTTTTTAAAAGGGTACAGTTGTTTTCAGTCCAAAAGCAAGTTGTTTCTTCACACATAGTTGAAACTACTGTTTAGGCTGATGAGGGTAAATTTTAGGACAAACCACAGGAAATGGCTTGGAGAGGTGGGGGATATTAAGAAAATATTGTACTGCGGCATTAGAAGTAAAATGAAACACTTTAGGCTCCATTTTCCCGTACAATGTTTAAAGCCATTGTTTTGGTAATTTTTTTTGCAAAAAATATTGCAACTATTGAAAACAAATGTGCTTCAAAACATATAGTTGTTTTTTCTAGTCTCAGACCAAGACAAGTCACATGAAAATCCTCTTCTTCTCATGGAAGGCAGCCTGAAGTTTTGTGGAAAAGCGTTTGTTTCCTCCTACCTCTGTCCCCTCACCCACTGGTTTTGGATTAATTATGTCCCCTTGAAAGTACTACTTTCTGTGTGAGCTTTGAGAGTGAAAATTGTTCAACTTTTTGTTTATGGAAGAATCTGCTTTAACTGGGAAGTCGGATGCAGCAATAGAACAGAAATAGCACTTTTAAAGCTGAAGAACTGTATTCACTTTGGTATATAGAGAACGGCAACAGCAGTCATTAGTATTGAGAAAATTCTGTTCTTTCTCTGTCTCTCTACCCCTGTTGCAAGATGAGCAAGGGCTGACCTAAACTTTTGTTTGTTTGTTCTGCCATGGGGTTAAAGATTCATGCTCCCCCACCCCCCACACACACCCCAAGTATGTTCTATTCTGTTTTTGTAAGGAGGGGAATTCAACTTTTGTGAAGGCAAAAAAAAAATCCTTGCCCGATGTAAGAAACAGCTGAATAAGACTTAAGCTGATAGATTCCACCACCCCCCCCAGCTTTCTACCTGTAAAGAAATACAGTATTTTTAGGGTGAGGGATGATTGTGGAAAGCAATGATTGAACAAATAACTGCTTTAAGGCCGGTGCTCGAAATGCTTGCCAGTATAGTAATGTCAGTTGGAGGTGTGATTCTTGGCTGCATGTGTGTATTGGCAAAAGCCCTAGTATAGACATGGTTGTACCAGGGGAAAAAAAAAAAAAGCTTTGGCCAGTGTATTCTATTTTGCTTGGGGAGGGTATAACTTCTAACAACAAAAGCACTTTTTTTCTGCTGGTAAGTTGCAACTCCAGTAGAAGGTTATGCCAAAATAGTGAAACTATTGTAGTGACAAACTTTTTTCATAGACTAGACTTCTGAGTCTGATATCCTAACATTAGCAACTGTGCTCCTGTTATTGTTAATTTTAACAGCAGCAACATCTGAAGGTGATTTGAGTGCCTTAGACTTTGTAGCATTGTAGTAATCTTGAATTTACAGATCTGCATTTCATTTATTCCCCATACTTAGGAGAATTGCAAACGAAATTTCACTGGACTCCATCTTTTGCAAGCAAGACATTCCTTTACAATTCTTTTTTAATGGCTTTTTCCTAGCTACAACTGAAGTAAAAAGGCCTATGTGCTTTGCAACTATATAAAAGCTGAATAATGAGATTATCTTTGGATTTATTTTCTGATTTATTACACAACTGTTTATAGTGAAACGTGATTCTTCTAAAGTGTGACGTGGTTCTTCTAAGTGTAACATAGTCTTCATACCTAGGTTTTGCAGATTTCTGTAGCAATTTTTTTCTTGAATATCTCGAATATATTGGGATTCTGGAGGAGATGTTGTCATTACCTCACTACACAGTCATATGTGTGATGCCACAGGCTTTCCATGTGAACTTTCCTTCTATTTTACTCACATGTTAGGATGAGAAAGGAGTGCTTTTTTCTAATACTGAAGCACACTGCATCAGCCATCTTCAATACGTGAAATCAGAAGGGGTAAATACTCATTCCAGGTCCCAGTTTCATATCACAAGAACATTTCAGCTATCATGTAATCGCTCCGGAGTGCCCTCACAATAGGAGAGTAAACCCAATACTATTCTCAATACTGTTAGGGAGGTGACACTTGGAGATGTTGTGCAGTCTGCCGTCAGCGATCAGGACTCTGCTTACCTTCCATTGGTATTTCATGCCAACTGACTTTTGTAAGAGAATACCAACATTTGAACCTTGATCACTGGACTTTTTGTTCAGCCTACTACTGCCTTGTTTTGATATGGTAGAAGATAATGTTATGGTTGTTTGGGTTTTTTTATTTTTGCTTTAAACTACCTCTGACTTCATTGGGTGTAAAATTCAGCCAATGCTGAATGCTTTTGAAAATCCCACCCTTCAGTTGGTTTTGGTTTTGTTGTTGTTTTTTATGTCCAATGTAGGACTCAGTAATATGTACTGGCATAACATCTCGCTAGAGCAGAACAATGATTTATTGTGCTAATTACTGACATCACAAAACCACAGACAGTAATCGTGATCTTGGAGGGGAGGCAGGAAAAACCCTAAACACTAGGTTAAGACCTGTTAAAAAAAAGATAGTTTATGTGAGTCTGGTAAGATAAGAAAACTAGGCATGTTAAGTTTTAGAATATTTCCCTTTCTAGGTTTATGCTCTTCATAGTTTTTTTAAAAAGAAGGGGAGGGAAAAAAGGAAATGCTGAGGAAGATTGATGTTTAATAAATGGTACACATATCTGAAGCTGTATTTTCAGTGTTCCTGGTCTTTCAGTCTCACAGCTTATCTTTTTCTGGAATCATGAAGTATGAAATAAGTTAAAATCAATAGGTTTTTAGAATATTTGGGCTTTCTGGCATCTTTTTCTTTGTTGCTCTGTGACTTGGACAACAAACATTGTGAACTGAGTAGCCTCAGTTTGTTAATCTCTCCCTTGGGTGCATCCTTTCTTAGTTCAGCAAAAACACAAACAAAAAATTCTACTGCATGTGGTCAGTACTCAGTTTGCTTGGGCTCATGTGTCTTGTTGAAACCAGAATATTTTCTCTCCAAGAGAAGCCCAGCCCCTTATTCTTGGTAAGAATCCTCAGTTTTCATTCTGGATTTTAGCTTTTAACCCCTTTGCCGTTTCAACTTCAAAAATAAACTAAAAAAACATAGTGTATTTAAGGGAGATATGCATGTTTAACATTTTGCTTGTTCAAATAGCTGAACTGCATTTGTTCAAATATGAACACCAGAAACAAACAAACAAGCAAAAACCCCAAACAAGCAGAAGATCACCTAGCCAAACCCAAAAATTAGATATTTCCTTCTCAAAAGTGCAATTTTTCAAGAAACTTCAGGTAATGAACTATAAACAGGAGGTTAAAATGGAAATACTCTTACATCTGAATCTGCAGTGTCTGCTACCCAGTGCCTTAAGTACTTTGACTGAAAGCAAAAATGTAAAAGGCTGACTAAAATCTGGCATTTGCAGCTTCATTCACAGTTTGAGCAGGTTGCTAGCAACTTTCTGCCTGCAAATGCCAAGGTAAGATCAAGTCTCAGGTGGGGATATGAGGGAGTTCCTCCAGTCCTCTTGCTATAACACAAACTCTCTCAGGGCAGCTATACCTCAGCTCTAGAAATCTAAAGGAGATTTAAACAGAAATAAAACTTATTACAAATATTTATTCTTAGGGCACCTACCAGATGAAATTGTAGTATGGCAAAGATTTGCCCTGTGGTGTGCCCCTTACCAGGAGAGCAACAGGGAAGAGCTGGGCAAAACAATGGTTTCTGGAGGAACATTTAATTGAAAGCTTTTCCTTTAAAAATATCATCTTTCCAGAAATACAGATGTGCATGATAATCCTATAGGGATATTGGTATTTGGCCTCTAGGATTTTAAAAGTCCTGTTCCCAAGGTTAAGATATAAAGAGCCAAATTTTATTTGAAACTATTATACAAGACAGATATGGACGCTCATGGAGTATTACATTGCAAGTCACATGTTAAAGACAGACACATGGCTCTTGAGCTATAAAATGAGTAGCGAAAGGAATGATATTGAAAAGATATCTTTAACCACTTGCTTTACTCATTAATCTGCAGTTCACAAAGCATTATTTGCAGCAAAAAATGTCATTATAGGATGGTTTCTGAAAAGCAAACAAATACTTCAGACATTTAACATAACTGTGTAACAATAGCAAAACAAATACTGATGGTGAGCAATGCTTCTATGAGTGAATGTGTTGAACAGCTGCCACTTTCCACCCTTGGGGCTTCTGCGTATCTATGTTGGATGAAGTGCTTCCTGTAGCAGATTTGTAATACACTTTGTGTTACAGGGAGGTTAAAGGGAAGAGCTGAATCTGTGATACCGTGCTTTAATTTAAATTTCAGCAAATTAAGGGAAACTTCTGCTATTGGCATGGCAGGTTTGTTGCTTATGTACAAATACAAAGGTCTAAATGTGCCTCATGGCAAAACTCCTGACCCAGTGCAATACCATCACAACAAGGTGCTGCTTCTCTTCCACCCTGACCCTCCCATATGTGGGCACTTTCGCTCTACCAAGAGCTCACTGGGAAACCGTGTCCTATGTCTCTATATATGTCCCTGTGACAAAGTGTTCTCCTTACCTGCATCTTCTGAAATGACATGAGGTGTTCTCAGATACTCACAGTCATTCTGAGACTGTTGTTGTTTCTTACCACATTTATAAAGAAGAGGGCATTGCAGCTTTGAAAAAAGCACCCAGAAGTTTATCAGGAGAATGACATTAGTCAGGCATTACCAACTGTATTATTCCTAAGGGTATTATTCTGTTCTCATCGTCTGGATATTTTGTATGAGTGGGTTAAGTTCTGGTAGCTACAGATACAAGCAAGCAGCTGAACTTGGTAGATATTCATTTCCAAAAACTTATTTGAGGGTATCATATTTTGCATAATACAGTTAAGCCTACCCCATTTATAAGCAATACAAAAAGATATAATGAATAGCTTTGATTATCAGAAATCATTAATTTAAAAGAGCACTGGTTACTTACCCCTGGACTACAGTTTATTATTAATATAATCCATCAAACAATCATTGGAGGTAAACAGTTTTCTCTCCTGAAAAATATTTTCATTTTCAGAAGAATGTGCATCCTTTCTTCCTTTCCCTCACCCCTCTTCTCTGTGCCCCCAAATAGCATATAATGGTTAGGACATGTGTTATGGAAAATCCAGCTCCAGTACTCACTTTTTTATATTCAGATCAGCATCTGGACTCCAAGTTTCCAAAGTCCCAGCAAATGCTGGACTTCAAGAGTTCCCAAATTCAGTGTGCACAGTTTATGCCGTCACAGAAAGTAAGAGCAACTAACTGTAGCCTCGTAGCTACTCTCACAGCACATGCAAGATAGACTTTTTTGTTCAAATCTGGACACTTCCAACAGGAGAGCTATGAGAGACCCATTCCAGAGTAGCCCAATGGTTAAATGTTCGGGCAAGACATCAGTTTTAGGGTCTCCTGGTGTCCCTCCTGCAGTGAGTGATATAACTGGTGAATTTGCTCTGGAGTCTCCTTCTTCTCTCTCCCTGGAAGCTGCTTTCTGAGCTGCAGCCACAGTCAGTGTAGTTGGCAGGTACATGCTCAAAATGTTGCATGCTCTGCTCCGAGGAGAGGAGCAGAAAATAAAACTGAGCAGAAACCTCAGAAAGAGGTTCTCCATCTCCAAGCTGGCAGTAGATGAAAATCCCAGAGAGTGCAAATATCAGGGAATAGCAGAAATGCATCTAGACCATGGAGTACAGCCTGGGACCAATTAAAAGAGTGGATGTTGTAGGCTTCAAGGTAACTGTTACCGTGGCTTGGGCCTGATCCTTACACAGTTGTTTGGATAAACCTTAACATGAGATGTCCCTGGGCATTACTGTCAGGGTGTGGCTCAGGAGTCTGTCTCC
>NW_009598369.1:0-1183 GCF_000690535.1 Cariama cristata | reverse complement strand
CAGGAATTTTGCCTGCACAAAGTCCTTTTGTTAATGGCTGACTGGCTTCCTGATGCATGGGCTCTAGATGTGCATGTATGTACTCACACTTTTATAAAAAGACTTTAGATAAGTGACTACTACTTGAAAGACCCAGAAGCAACTTGTCAGCTGCCAAATGGGAGGCCTGGTACTTGTTCCTGCTGCAATAATCTCTCTTTGTTCTGCAGGATGGTACCACAGGAGATCACAAAGTTGCTGAAGGGTTGCGTGGGCTTCCTACCCTTCTAGGTACGGTGGCATAACAGCTGCCTCTTGACTCTGAGGCTTGCCTCTTTGTTAAAAATAAAATCTGCTTAAGCATCACCCTTTTTGAAAGAATTCTTCAGAGTTCAAAGTAAATTATCTCAGTGATAATGATAATCATTGGCCTTTAATTGAGTTGTGGTGCTTAAAATCTGGAGACCAGTTCATGGTTAATCATTTAAGTTCATCAGAAGTAAGATTCAAGTTGGGGCAATTAAACAATTGCTTCATTACTCAGACTGTCTAATGATGTTTCACTGATCTTTCACAAATGATAATATGGTAGATGAACTGTACAGTTGAAGAATAAGTTATTCCAGTTTTAGGTAGTTGAAAAGTGACTTACCAAAACTGTTAATGGAAGTTATTCAAGATGTGCTGTCTAAATCCTTTCCAATTAGTGTTGAGGTCTTGAAGGGCCAATCTTAGCTTTTTATTAATATGTTCAGTTTATTAATGTATTTTTTGATATATGCATAGTGTGACTGTCTGGTACATCTCAAGATGTTGCATAATTATTATCCTTTTAATTTGTTTTACTTGGGTTCTACTCCTTAGTCTTGCTTAAAATTCAGAAATATTTCATAGCTTAATAACGTAATAACCCATTAGAAAGCCATGACATGTACTTGAGGTTACCTCAAAGGCTATCCATATTTAACAGTAAACTTGAGATAATTCATTGACAGTACGACTGTCATTGACCAGTTTAAATATTTAAGGTTGTGTTTTGACCTTTTGCCTTACTTTTAAACCATATGAAGAAACTGAAATAGATTGTGTACAAAATTGGGATCCTTATCAGATGCATAAGGCATTATGAAACAACAAAAAAATTACTATTTTGCCTGCTAATAGGACTATATATATATATATATATATATATAATGTATTAAAT
>NW_009598368.1:0-2716 GCF_000690535.1 Cariama cristata | reverse complement strand
GGATGGGTGCTTTGTGTGGGGTGACTTTATTCAGCCACTTGTCCAGCTGCCACTTGTTGGACGAGGGTGGCTCAGGCTGAAAGGGAAAAAGACGGCAATGAGTTTAGTGCAGAGACCCTGCTGCCCTCGCCGCAGGGCTCCTTCAGGGACACCGAAACACTGGGTCCCTTCTGGTACCTCAGGAATCTCCGTCTGGTCAAAGAGCCGTCCCCGACCATAGCAACCCCCTGGCACTGGCCCTGCGTGGTGGGACGGGGCATGTGGGGCATGCTGCGCAAGTGGGGATATTTTTGGTTTCAGAATGAGGTTGGGAAGAAGGACGGCTTCTGTGATTCATAATTTCTAAGGATGATTCATGCAGTGCTACCGGCATTGGCTTTACTGGGAAATGCTCTCAAGTTTCCAAATAGAAGAAAATATAATGGCAATAGGAAGGGAGGAAAACGGGACAGGGGTATGGCTGAGGTTAAGGGAGGATAGCTAGTAGGAAAGCTAGGGATATGTATTTTGTTTCTTGTGCCATTGCAATAAATACAAAAAGTATTTAAAAAGCATACAAAGAGGCATGTAGTGGGGTGTTGGAGGGCTAACCAGGCAGTTCATGCAATCTGTCTGGTATTGACGTTATAATCCTGTGAGATCCCACAAACAATTGTTGTGTGGTGGTATTGTCAAGTGCTCATTTTGTATTGTGCGGCTGTTTGTTAGTTTTTCTTTTTGTTCCTGTCACAACACGATCAAGCTATAAGCGAACATCTAAATCATAATGGTGTTTGGACAGTGAAGAAGTGGGATAATCATGATTTCAAATGTAAGCACAGCTCAGACAATGTTATTTCAGAGCAATGTGCAAGTGTTTTCTAGTGCTTCTTGCAATCAGTAATTTGAATGTAATAAAATGAGGAGGAAAAAAACCCCAATAGAAAAACATGACGGAGACGATGGCCAGCTATAACCTAACCCTGCAGAAGCCAATGTGAAAGGCCTCCTAATTTCCTTAACTGGAACCAAAATTCAATCTACTAGGCTATTGCATATGAATAATCAAAAAGTGTGCCATGAGTCTAACATGAAAAGCATCAATGGTCTGGAAGAAAGCTTGCTCAAGAGAGAATATCCACAGTCCCTAACCTAAAAGAGTCTCTTACTTAACTCCTTATTTAAAGTATGTGCCTGAGGGCAACACAGGTTTCCTGCATAGCCAAAGGCATCTCCAGAATCACCCACTGAGGGTTGTATTCACTCTACATGAAGCAAAGGCTCCTAAAATAAGCAAAAAAGTTAGACATCGGAATTCATATGATAGAAACATTCCTTCTCACAAAAGTGTTTAATTTACTCATTATCGAGCTAGCCAATACCTATGGGAAGTTTGCTGGATTGCCTTAAGTTTACTTTTTCTTAAGCATACTCCCTAATATCTTACATGAGGAATTTCTTGCCTGAGCTGTAAATCTTGAAAACAGATGGGCAGTATTTCTCTTGGATGAAGATATATTTTTACAACTCTTAACTCTTTATCTAAACTAAACAGCATTTTTTTGATTGCCTCTGAAAATACAGATTTGTTTGGTGCCATTCATTGTGTACATACTGAATTTACTAGATATATAATACGAAGTTCACTGTACATAGAAGTCTTTCCCCTGTTCAGGTGTATTTAAGAAAAGGATATACATCAAAAGCACGTGGGGAAAAATATACCTCTGCCCATAAGTATAGGTCAGAGTGAGGGCAGCTTGAAAGTTAAAAAAAAACTTCCAGCTTTTCTGTTACATCCCATTCTGTCTCTTTACGAACCTTGTAATTCTTGAAAACAGTGGTTCACAAAATATGGATTTCAAGGGATCACAGTAAACCAGCATAAAACAGTGATTAACTGCTACAGTGTCATAACCTGGCAACTAGGTGCTTTCCTGGAGTGGTATGTCTGCTATTTAGGCAGAATAATAGTCCCGCCAACCTATAAGCCAATTATGAAGTCTAATAAAAAGGATCAACAATGTTGCCAGCTTTACTAATTTTGTCAGGAGTTTCAGGACACTCATTATTTTTTCTTAAAGCCTCAGCTCTCAGAATTATGGGCTTAGATGCACTTTCAGGGTTTATTTAAATAAAAATTCAAATCCTTATGGCTGCTGAAAAAAACCTTAAGATGTGTCTGCTAAAAAAACCCTTTAAGACACAACTGGTAAAAGTAAAAAGCCTGCAGCCCATCAGGTAAACCAAAAGAATCCAAATTTAAAAAATCAGAATTTTATAACTTCTCTCACTATTTTTAGGCCCCAATACAGTTTTGGAATATTTGAGATTGTCAGTGTACATGAGTGATGCCAATTCACTTTTGGAAGTAGTGGATTCAATTGATTGCTCTAACTGAAAAGTACGGTACTTTGAAACGCTTAAAAAAACAAGGTACCTTGTGAGAGAAACACATAATGACAGCCAAGAATGAAGAGCAGGCCTGGTAAAAAAAGGGATTGGGAAAATTCACTTGGAAGTTTTCGCCAGTCCATTTTACATGCCTAACTGCAATTATTTGTGGGAGAAAATGAAAATCCCTAATTCTCCTGTCCACATCCCCCTGCCTCCCAAGCATGTCACATACCACTCTATGGAAGAAAAGTTGGTTTGCTTGGAAATTTTTAGCCAGCAGGTAAGGATGGAAATATATATGAGTATATATCCAGGGTGATCAGACAGCAGAATGGTCTCT
>NW_009598367.1:0-13066 GCF_000690535.1 Cariama cristata | reverse complement strand
TTTAATTCTATCAGGGCTTTAGCTTTCTTGATCTGATCCCTGGCTGCTCAGAAAATGCCTCTGCATTCCTCCCAGGCTACCTGTCCTTGCTTCCACTGTCTGTAGCCTTCCTTTTTGTCTTTGAGTTTGTCCATGATCTCCTTGTTCATCCATGCAGGCCTCCTGGTATTTTTGCCTGACTTCCTTTTGGTTGGGATTCATCATTCCTGAGCTTGGATGCAACAAATGTGGTTGCTTCTTCTTGTGTCTGTCTAGTTTTTCATTCCAAAGAACTGTGTAGTATTGCACAATGCATCTTTTACACCAAGCAGACAAATCTTCTATTGCCATTTCCAATTGGGAAAACTTTACTTGTGTGATTGCACTATGTTTTTTATCCTATTTCAGTTAATGATGAATGTGGCTTTCCTACAGAGTTTGAAACCAAAGGATGTTCTACCAAGGCTGGTTCAAGGAGTGCTACCTTGAACCACAAATACCCAACAAGAAAGGGGCCTGTCACAGACAGACATGCTGATCTCCACATGTAAGACAGACTACAATGAAAGAGAAGCTCTGAGTGTGCTATAGAGCTCCAGATTTCAATGGGGTGAGCTCTGTATGCTCACTCTTAAGTCCTGGCCTTGCTGAAGTCTGTGACAAAGCATGCTGCAAAGGTACCATTCTGTCTGGTAAAAATTCTTTAGATACCACCTGGTGCAACTGATTGCACTCAGTTTCCCAGAATTTAGAAACTTATTTTGTGTGTGTATAAATACACACATGCATATATTCATGTGTGTATGCGTATGTATGTCATCTTCCTAAAAATGGGTATCTTTAAAGTATGTCAGAGTGACCTTATCTTTATAGAGTCACTAAATACCACTATGTCTAGAGTAGATCTCAATGGTCACATGGTTCACAGTAAAAGAAGGTAAATAGGTTTGACCAAGCAAGTAAAAAATAATGACACAATAAGATGCACAATATTATGCAGATTCCTAATTTTAAAATATTGCCACTAGATAAACAACACTTAGGAAGCATTTACTGTTGCATGAAAAGTTTCAAATATAATTAAGCCAAGAATCAATTAGATTACAGGCTCAGAAGAGTGAAAGGTTGAATTATTTCTAATGTATTTGAAAGTGCTGCTTTAAGGAGTTTGGCTGTTCCTAATTTGAACCCTGAACTATTTTGCTCAGGACAGAATTCCCACTTCAGTGGGCTAACTCATATAAGCAAAGTTAGATGTGCGCTTAAATGCTTGTAGGGTTGGTGTTTAATGGTTAAACAGTTAATCTGCTGAAAATGTTAATGGGAAGAAATAAAATTATTAAGCCAAATAAAGACAATTCCTCAACCCCAGTACTCTTTAAAGAAGTCTGAAAAATGCATTTTTTCATTTGCTTCCTTTACTAAAACACAGATAGTTTTGCTTTTTCTGCAGCAAATTTTATTAAACAATGATTCTCTGTTTCGGCTTCATTTGCATGTGCTACTCCAGTACAGATACTTTGTGTTGGTGAAACAGGCCTGTAATGTAACCCCTACGTACCATTATATTTTCTTAAAGGAATTAACATGAAAAAAAGAGCTTTTACAATAATAAATACAAACTCTGTTCCTCCCTCCCCTGCAACATATCCTTCAGTTGCTGTGGACAAATTATCCAAATTCAACTGCACTTAGGGGCCAGGGAAAAAGAAAGAGAAAGAAAGAAAACCATCCCCCATCTCCAGGAATGTGTGCACATTCAAGGAAGACAAACATGATTTTGTCTTTTGAAAAATGCAAGCATGCCAAGTACTTCTGCTGAGGGAAGTAGTCATGTGTACAGTACCCACTTTACCTCTGTTTCACTTAAGTTCATTTTCTAAATGGGACTCCCTGTACCACAGCCAACAAGAAAACTGTCCCCAGTTCCCAACACCAACGTTTTAATATGCATAAGCATATGCATAATATTCCATGTGCATAATACTGAAGTGACCTGCACTTTACCATATGGTCTCAAAATATATGGAAGCAGTATGCTTTATCACAGATCACTAGAGAAACTGATCATGAACATGCATATTTGTTATAACTGCATTTAAAAGAAGGTACATGTTTATTTCCTGAGAAAATAAGATCCAAAACTGTGGTTCATACTTAATCTTGCTTCATTTTACAATTATTATTGCCTCCCTCGATGAAATAGTATGTTCAGTCCTGCACATGCAAACTTGTACTTTTCTGTTAGGTGTTACGGATGCTTACAGGTATTGCCAGAGTCACACATGGGTGGTTGTATGTACAGATTCCTGTACCACAGGAAGGACACTGACTTCACCTCTGCTCTCTGCAGTCAGAGATGTCATCTGCAAGGGTCTGAGTGCAGTCTGGGTCTTATGGGAACAACGGAGGTTCCACCATTGCTCAGGTACCTGTCTTTATGACAATGTTTGAAGTTCTCTGATAATGCTCAGAAATAAAACTCTAGAGGATAACATTGTCATATCCAAGTTTTAAAACTGATAATTTGCTTTTTTTGTGATAGCAGTTTTGTGGGCACATCTTCTAAGCAACAGAGGAAATAACTGCAGTGATATTTTAAGAGGATGCCCAGCTGAAAACTATTAGTCCCTACTAGTAGTAGAAGTGTTTTAAAAAGTCAGAAATTGGCCATTCTCTAACCATTCTTGTGCTATTTAAATGTCACTTGCTGATGCTTGGTAATAGTCTGGGGTCAGTCATGCCTGCACGAGTCCTGTGAGGGTCTTCGAACTTTCTTGGTGAGCTGCCCACAGTACCAGATGGCCAAAAGCAAGAGTGAAAGGGTCCAGCCCCTCCATCACACACCAGTCGGTACAGACAAGCCAGGCTGGAACAGAAGGGGAGCCATGTCAGCAG
The DNA here is from genome assembly GCF_000690535.1 of Cariama cristata. Lineage (NCBI taxonomy): Eukaryota > Metazoa > Chordata > Aves > Cariamiformes > Cariamidae > Cariama > Cariama cristata. The sequence continues at coordinate 10,189 of NW_009598367.1, read as the reverse complement.
AAGGGCTGCAGGAACTAACTTCTGTCATAGATCCAGGCAAAAGCAGGGACTCAACACGTTGAGTCCCTGCTCTGTACCCAGAGTATCACTGCTAACACACTACCTGTTACCTGTTTTCCAGCCTCCATGGAAGCAGTGGCCTCCTTTTTTTGCCACTGTATCCTCATATGGTTTTCTAACATCTCTAGTTCTCATTTGCTGAAGAAACCCTTTAAATGTTACTAGAGAGCAGAAGAACATCTATAACATTTTTATATTGAATCGTATTGTCATCCAAATAGCTTTACAATCCCAGACCTATATTCCAAGCTGTGTATTTGGGTTTTTTTTTTTTTGCTTTTTTGTGATGAAAAAAACTGCTACATGGCATATTTTACTGACTGTTGTTTTTGCTGCTTTGTAGTTTTCTTTTAATCTGTCAACAGGTTACATGACAGGATTTTTCACCTTTGAATGTCATTTCGGTCTCACCTTTACTTCAGAGGAATATATGATTTTCTTTGTGCAAGGATCCAACACAAGCCCTTTATGAAACTCTTAGAAAAGCATTCCTAGCTTTACCCAAACCCAAAATGTTGCCATGCACACCTAGTTCAGAAAAGAGAAAATCCTGGCACTCTACCTCAGATACATGCCCATGCAAGTTGGTCAAAGTTCATCCATGCCAAGTCTCAGAATTTGACCCAATCAAAGATCTGTCTTTATGGTTAAGATAAAAAAATCCACCAAAACCGGGAAACCTGTGGAACCGATCGTGCTTAAACAGGTTTAACTATTGCTTGTTTCCACTGCAGAACACAATTTTTCACTGGTATACCTGTATTGATGGCAAATCAATTCTGCATTCAAAATGCATTCTGCATTCAGATGCTCATGAACAAAGTTGTAGTAGCAAAGCTACAGTGGCATAATAAAATCATTATTGTGTCTTTGTACTAGTGAAGAGGTTTGCGCACTGTTTAAGAATACTTTCAATTTAGTATCATTTACATTGGAACTGGTGTACTCTCAGTTAAACCAGAACAACTCAGTGTACACTATGAATGGACTCAGTAGACACAATAGCTATCTCCAACCTAAAACAGGCACATCAGGACACCTGGAATCACAGAGTTTTTAAGAGCTTTGTTTCAGCAGAAATGAGTGTTTGTGAGAAACACTAAAGAGTGAGAATCACCATAGAAACAGATAGATATAAGGTACAAAAGAATAGGACATAAGCCCTTGAGAGCTTGACCTTAGGAGAAACCTAGAAAGTTTTCTCACAGAGAGCTGGAGGAGAGAGGCTTGAATTTCTAAATAAATATTCTTCCTGTATACTGGAAAGGGAGACTTTATCTATTATTTATGAATAACAGGACTGCATGAAAAATATCTGGCTCTATCATCAGTTTCTCCTCCTCATGAAGCAGTTGAGAGACTACCAAATTTAGCCTAATTCATGTTATCAAAGAGAATGGACTCTTTTCCCCCTCTATTTAAATTTTCAACACAATTTCTTTGTAATCTCAGTTCAGGCATTTCCTGAAGTCTTTGATTCACCATCTGTAAATTTGGGATATTGACTAGAGGGGAGTCAATAAGCAAGTATTGTGAAATCAAAGGCTAGAAGAATGCTGCATATTATAAGTACTTGCATAGTCTGCCTACCTATGGATTTCCAAGTGTTAAGTTAAACAACACAGTTGTCAATAAGTAGCAGATAGTTCTCCTGGTGATGAATCAAAACTGCAATGGTAAGCACCTTGAGGCTACAACAATACACTGCTCCTTGCCATTACACAGCCTGTATCTAAGAAGAGCTGCTTTTCAAATGTTGCAAAATAGAAACACTGGCCTTATCTCCAAGTATAAGAGGTTCCTAGGAGGAGCTCTTTCACTAAGATCATCTCACCCTTGAACTTCCAGATTTTTTTTCTTGTCTCCATCACTGGTGAATGATGATGTTTATATTTTTTTCTGTACATAATAGATGCCAACTCAGCTGTGGAGCTGGCTGGAAAAAAAGGATTGGAATTTTCAGTCTAATCTAGTGTGTTAAATAGATACTGTGCAATGTCTCAAGTACCAGTGTCATACACACATTTTGGTTTGGTCACTTAAGAAATGATCTGATATAAGCACACTTTGTAGAAATTCACTTAGAAGAAGACAAAGTAATGGGAAACTATATCTTGTTATGGTGAGAAGTTTGTATTTGCCTGCCTTAGTTTGGCTAAGTACAAAATTACAACGGGGAATACTTCATTATTACAAAACCAGTATTGCCATTGTTCAAATTTCTTCTATTACAGGAGAGTTTATTTTAAATGTTACACAGTTTAAACTTGCACTCAAATTGGAACATAAACTGAAGATTTAGGTCTATCCACAATGGCTATTTTCAGTGGTGGTGAGGCACAAAAAGTCCAGTGAGTACTAAGAGTTTACAAAGTGGTGTAATAACTGAGGGGCACAGGGCTATTAGTATTAACATTATTAGTATGAGTGTTGTTAATATACAACTTTAAAGTACAAAGCTTAAAGTCTTTCATGCAGCAGCTCAGGTTTGTACTGAAACTGAATGTTTGACATGCATGTTTTTTGTAATTCTTAGAGATTTTGGAACAGTTTAAGGTATTTGGTTTCACACTGAAGCAATATTCCTCCCCCCTTTCAAAAAAAAAAATATTTTAAAGATAAAGCGTGTTTCTGCATTGTTCAGCAAACCTGCTGGATGAGCTGTGACTCCATAAAGTTTAGGAACTCATTTATTATGTTGGTAGATCAGACACTGCATTTATTCGCACAGTGCATCTCTAAAACCTAGCTTTCATTAGAGCTGTGGGGAGGCCCAGTCTTTCTCCCTTCACTCGAGAAGGTGAAGCTCAAGAAGATAATTAACCATGAAACAATGAGGAGGCTTGCTGGGTAAGCACTAGTGTGAAAACAGTTACTCCTCACAAAAGAGGGGAAATTAGCTGGCTGGATAAAAAAAGGAAGTGTCAGACTGGAAGACTGAAAGGACTGAAAGCATAAGTAGATAGCTCTGTGCATCATTAATGCAATTTTTTTAACACTTAAACTTCATTTCTTTCTAAATTTAAACACATTAAAATGCTATGTGTTAGAGAAGATTAATATGTCATTTTAAAATAATTTCTCTTAAACTTTCCATTTTCATGTTTCATCAGTTTTAGTCACCCTTCCCATGTATGAAAAAATCACTGCCTCTTAGTATTGTATTCTTGTTTACAAAGCCAATGTAAACAGAGCGTTCTAAAAAGATTCAGTTCACTCATTGTATTTTACAAGCCCATTATTTTACATGAATACAGATATTTTTATGAACAGAAAGTTTGTTTTGATTTTACTGTTTCACAGAGTAAAGACTTATGATGTGCATTTCCTTTCAAAACTTCCTTCTACTCAAACAGTGTTCCCTGAAGCAGCCACATTTTTGGCAGAAATTCAGTTATATGCTATGCCAAAAGAAATAGAATAAACAAACACTGCTTAATGCAGCTGGCTAGGTAATTTACATATTACTGCACACCAAACACGAAGACCTGAATATGGATTAGAGCTACAACGATGACACAAATGTCTTATATGTAAGGAGAAATGAAATTCAGATTATCATTGCTAATGATTTACATTTTATTATTTAATGTATATTATAGTACCTCTGCAACATAACTGTCTGTACATATTTAAATATTAAGTATATGTATGTACTATATTTTCTGTATATTCTACAGAAAAATGTGCTAGAAATATCTTGAAAAACTGTTAGGTGGGTACATTTTTCAAAGTTTTCTTCTGGTGAAAGCAGACTACCTAAATGGCCACATCCCAGTCTTTGGAAACAGCAAAAAAAAACCAAATACAATGAAAAACCTCTATGCATTCCTGAATGCTTCTTTCATACAATTGTAAAAATATAGTATAGGTAGGCCTCCAAATCCACAAGTTCATGTGCTTTCAAAAACTATCTGTCATTTTGGGTGAAATCAACAGTCCATTCAGCTGAGTCCATCTCCTGCAGTGGCCAGTAGTGAATGTTTATGGAAAAGTTAAAAAACCCTCAAACACATAGAATGGTATAAAAGCTGCTATCCCATATCTGAGAAGTCAGCCTGTGGGGACTTTCAGAGTTGGAATTTAATAAGCATTAATTGATGTCTCCTCCATTAATTTGGCTAATTACTTACTGAATTCACTTGTATTTTTGCTATCCACAACATCCTGTAGGAACAAGTTTCATTTTTCTTCTGCGCTGCATGAAAATAGTATTCTTTTGTGATTTTTTTAAATTTCCTGCCTGATAATTTCATTGGGTACCTTTTACTTTGCATATTAAGAAAGAGAGTGAATAATTGTACCTTCTTTATTTTCATGCATTTAAAAAACAGTTTTTTATTGTATTCCTGTCTGCTTACAGCTGATGCAGCTTCTAGAATATCATGTAATATTGAACACTGAAAGACTGATGATGCATATAGTTACTGAAGATCCTGCAAATATACTTCCATAATGGCTGGGATTGGGGCCTTATCATCCAATATGGAAAACCCTTGTATGATGGAAATAACTGCTGTATAACCTGTCAGAAAATAAGGTTTCTTCCTCTCTTTCTAAAAAATATTTTGTTTGAGAACTCTTGAAACAAAACAGCTGAAAATTAGCTTCAATTACACTCACATACCATTACTTGCAGAACTGACGTCATTAGAGATGCAGTGCAACAATTCATTAAATTAATTAAAAAATCACAAGTTTGTGACTTTTGTATTTCCCTTAACTCTAATTTTTTAAACAATGCTGGCCTGAGTCATTATCTTATGGTTTGTAGATATTAGGCATGTAAATAAAACATTGACTTCATCCTGTAACCTGAGTCACTATCTGCTGAGTACTTTTAAATATCTGGCCTTATACTTAAGTGCCTAAATAGGAAGTGAGTTCTTTTGAAATAAGATGTATGCCCTTGAAAATAAGAACCTAGCCTTTTTTTCTCTTTCTTTTTTAATGAGTTATTTTTGCCATTTAAATGGTGTTTGACAGTTCCTTCAGCATCTGCACGCATTGGAAACATCAGATTTCAAATTTCTGATTATTACATATTTTCCTACTAAACCTCATTATTCCTGAGAATTCACTTGTAGATTTTATGCATTTTACAGTTCTAACAAACGTTTCAGGAGCGGGGAATGTCTTTTCATCAAAGCTGCGGAAAGTGCTTTGCCCACATTGTTTCAACCATTATTTAATTTGTGGCATGGAAAAAAAGATTAATAGATTGACAGATGGTTGGTAGAATATATGCCAACATGCTACAAAGACCTAAACCTGCTATTGTGATGTGGACTTTTCCCATTATAAAGTTATAAAGCTCACATTTCTAGATTTTATAGGATTGAATTCTGCTGCCTCAAAACCTGAATTTTTCTAACTACGTGTTGAGTATTTATTTTAAAAAACAGTGGCAAGTTGATTTACTAATATTGTAGTTATTTATAAATGCAAAGAAATTAAGAATGTTAGATATACCAGCAGAGGGTCAAATGCTATCACCTATGACAGATATGACAGTGTTTTCATGATCATATGTTGAATTACAGTCATGTGATAAACTGGCACTTTTGAAGGCCTCACTGGCATCCTAAATCTCTTGAGGATTTGTAAACACCAATCATTTTTAAAAATCAGATCAGCAGAGAAGTATTACCAGCTTTCTACCAGCTGTGAAATTCCCTCTCCCAACTCCAAAACAGCACCAGTCTGAAACACAGTCGACAGTAGAGAGCTGAGGAACAGAAGTATCTTCCGGCTGCACGGATGAACACAGAAGCTTTGTATATCCTCAGAAGTATATATGGATATATACTCACTGGGTAACACAGCAGCACTAACCAGCCTTGGGAGTTCCTGAGAGATAACAGTTTAAAGTGTTTAAGCAACTTTAAGATAAGTCAATTTTCACTCTCTCTGAATTTATACATTTGAACAGATTAAAATGGAATTAACCAGAAAAGGAATACAGAAGAAATCCAAATAAGTAATCCTTTTAAAATATAAACATATATATGTAGATGTATATACATATATATCTCTCTCTCTATATGTATATACATGTATATACACATATGTATGTGGCACTGGGCCAGCAAGTTTACGTAATTCTTCTGCCAATATGATAGAGCATAACAGAGAAAAAAATTCAGAGTATTTGTGACTTAAAGACTGATAAGTCACTGAAATAAACTGCTCACAGGATACTACTAAAAAACATTAGTACAGATGCACTATTTTATACCCAATTCAGACACTATCCTTTGAGCTAATTGTAACACCAGGAACCTAGTCCCGTAACACTGTGATCATGTATTTTCTGCCTTGAATACCTGAAGTCAGTTTTTCACTGCAATATGAGCTGTGGACAGTAGTTACACATGATAGAATCATAGAATCATAGAATGATTTAGGTTGGAAAACACCTTTAAGATCATTGAGTCCAACCACAAACCTAATACAGCCAAGTCCACCACTAAACCATGTCCCTAAGCACCACACCTACACGTCTTTTAAATACCTCCAGGGATGGTAACACTCCACCACTTCCCTGGGCAGCCCATTCCAATGCTTGACAACCCTTTCAGTGAAGAAATTTTTCCTAATATCCAATCTAAACCTCCCCTGGCGCAACCTGAGGCCATTTCCTCTTCTCCTATCACTGGTTACTTGGGAGAAGAGACCAATCGAGCAATCATGTTTGGTTTAAAAATAATACCGGGAAATACATGCTTTATTTATTTTGCTTTTATAGCCTTTCTGTTTAAAACTATGATTAGTCAGTAGGAAGCATTTCCAGTTTCCTAAAGAAACCTGTCTTCTAAAAAAGCAAGTAAATTTCAAATGCTGCACATTAATGTTGTGTGCTTCATCAAGAAAAAAAAAAAGAAAGAGGGCTTGGAGTAATTAAGTATTGCAGCAATTGATTTTCTCATTAAAATTAACTCTTTACTTTTAATGTAATTTCATTTATCTTCCTGTGCTTACGCCAACAACAAAAAAGTAACTTTCACCTCTCATGTTACAAAGTTTGCCAAGTACCCTGAAGAGGGCAAAGAAACGAAATGTACCTGCAGAATTAGTGAGGAGTCACAGAACAGAAACATGTATCTCAAAGAAGTATATTGAGTCCAGTTGAGTTGGATAGTGATTGAAAATTGCTACTACAGGACTAGTTGAACAAGCTACAAGAAATGTTCTCAGAGGTTTCATCATAATGCAAACTAAAAATTCATATGTAATCAACACCATCAACATTAGCAGAAAATATTGTATATCTGGAAATTTCAGTGCAGAGAAAAGGATTTATGCTGAACTACTCTTTCTGGTCTAGGTGGTTCACCTTATGGAGCAAAGATAAACTGCACTGGAACAGGCTCCACAGGAAAACCTATTCTTAGCATTGTCCATACTGAAACTGTGCTACATATGAAGACTTTCTATTCAGCGCTCGCTTTTCATTAACAGAAAGGAACAAAGATCACGCAAGCAACAAAGTAGAATTGGTGAGTACATTTGCTCTCAAGTTTAACAATTCAGCCTACTCCCAAATCATCTTCTGGGACCCTAGAGAAAGTTAAGAGTATGTACCCTTACTTTCCGTCCTCTCCAGGGGGATAGCTCAGACTTACTATGGTTTAACAGAGATTGTGAAACAGTGAAATAGGGCTGCCTTAGTCTCCGGAGTCTGGATTAATCATTAACCTCTTCTTGCCTAATCCAACCGACAACTAGATTCTGTAAGGGATTAAAATTAGAGCAACAGCTAAAAGTGTGATTTGGTGGCAGTGAGGTCCGATGACCACCTCTGAGGGTGTGCTCTCTCAGAGGAGTGGAATTTGTTCTGGTTTGGCTGAGGTTATGAGTTTGAATATACACCTTAGGCTTCCAATAAATTCACAAAGCCATGGCAAAACATGACAACATCTGCAAGAGTGAGGGAAACAGTTGAATAATTTAGCAGACTGGTAACGTTGCATTGAGTATTTAACCTCTGGATTGTTACCCTATACTGTTAGTTATGACAGAAAGTTTTGCAGTCTCTGAGGATGGAGAAGAGTCCTCTGCAGAAATACTCAAATGCATTCTTTTTTTCTTTCTGTTCACTCTAAAAACCTATCATTGCAGGTGACCACTCAGGAGATTTTCTCAAGAATATAACAGCATTTATCTGAATTTTTATTTCATTTTGACTAAGATCCACTGGGTCTACAATATTTTTACCAAGAACTGCTCAACAGGAAGAATTTTACCAGCTTCAGTTTTGCCAGATCATCCAGACTCTGCATATTGTCTTGATAGGTGCCATCATAACTATGAAAGAATGTGGGGCATATCACTTATCTTCAATTAAAGTCCAAGAAAAATCTAGACCTCTGTTCACCCTTTATGCAACTTCATTTTAGATCCTACAGATAATTATTCAATGTCACAAATCAGGCATGCGATGGAACCCAGAAGCTCAAAACCATATACACCTCAAGTATGAGGATGGTGCATCACATCACAGACTCTACAATCGAATATCTATTCAGTTAAAAAATATATATATTTCAAGGAAACACCAGTGAGCAGTCTTCAGTGTTGAAATACAAGTAAAAGACAACTGATAGAAATACATACAAGCAATCAAGACTGTACTGTCATATGCTATATGAAGATGTCCAATATCAAACCAAAAATGACTTGTGATAGATCATGAAAAAAGCAATTGGTAAAGGTTCAAATATAAGTCATTAAATAATTACTTTGTGAGGGCTAGATCATGTAATAGGTGTTCAGCACTTTACAACATGTAGTGTGCCTTCCTTGGCCAATTAAGTTAATCATCACTCAGTACTTTGCTGTATTAGGCACTTCTGATGAACTTCTAAATTTTATGTAAGATTTTTAGCTAGTTCCCACCTTACAAAATAATGGCTTGTGATAAAATAAGAATCTTTTAGAAACCAAGTTTTTGTTTAGTGGAACTATCTAACAAATAACCGAACAATGACAAATTCATTTTTTACCTCTGAAGGAAGGATTTTTGTGGATTTTTTTTTTAAAGCTTAGAACAAATGTCATTCCATGGCTTGAAAAAATATTGCACCAGTGAATTAAATACAGAGAAGTGAAGGGGAGACACCATGCCTAGCATTATTAAAAACTATTTTCTTTTCCAGAAAACATCACAGAAACAGATAAATAGAAAAAAAGGATAAAGATACCAGATCAGAAGTAATATAGTATTTTTAAACAATTTGTTTTTCAAAGTGCATTATAAAGAATGAAACCAAGAGGAAGCTGGAAAATCCTAAACAAAGCTTTAACCAACCTCTTTACCTCCTAAGAAACAAGCTCATGGAAGAGAGGTGCCTTTTTTTCCTTTTTTTTAATTTTTGTAAGTGAGCTGTCTCACCATTGCAGATTTTCCCAAGTCCTTACAACTCTAATTAAAATGTGGTAATTGGTTATGTTACCTCAATTACCATGATGCATGGACATTGATGCAAAGCGACACCAATTGAATCCCTTGGGTGTTATACCCGAAGGCCATCCCATTTATTGTGGCCTTATTATTTTCAATTACGTGGCTGGATGTACAGCATACTTTCAAACCAATACAGATGGGGGTTTTGCTGGACTTACCTTGTGGCATACACATGGAATGACTCAGGAGAACAAGAGAAATAAAAATATTTTTTTTTTCATGAAGCGTAGTAGCGAACTTAGTGATCAGACAAATGAGTATTTCAGACATTTTCAGGACAATGTGAGAATTACAGCACCTTAACCCAAATCGCCTTAGCTCAAAATCTCCATTTTAAAAGCATGATTAATACTGTCCCTTCAATAATTAGCTCTCTGTGTTGAATAAGAAAAGAGATTGTCTGGTCCATAAAACAGATATGTTTCTCATTCAATGAATGAGCAATTTGAAGAAAAAGCAGTTTCTCCAGTCACCAAAAAGGCAGGAATATTGAATTGCAACTTAAGAAGTAAAATCCATTAGAAACCACAGTTTTGTCTCTCTCCCATCCACAGCAGTATAGCAGTTTTATATACTCCAGTATTAGTAAAACAGTCCCAGAAAAGTGAATTTCCACGGTCACCTCATTGTAGCTTTTGTCACCATTTAAGGCTGGGCCGGCAC
>NW_009598366.1:0-1968 GCF_000690535.1 Cariama cristata | reverse complement strand
TCACAGGGGCCGACCCTGCAGCCCCCACCAGCAGCCTGTTGACACATACACCCAATACAGTGTTATAGCTACAATTCGAGTACATCTTAAGTAAGCAATGGTCGACATCTAAAAAATTAAATTCCATGAGAAAACAGAAGGAGAAAAAAAACCCCAAACACCATAATGTTTTCTTTATGGTGTCTGTATCATACAAAGAGTTGGGGAAAGAGAAAACAAGCCCTCATTTGACATCTTCCTGAGGATTATAGTGTCGTTTTCATGATTACAGACATGCCTAGGATTACCTTAGTACCAGATTTTGAATGAGATCTTTAAGAAAGTTGCTACTGTCAAATAGTAGTTCCTACATAAAACATTTTACCATTTCCTCCTTTGGCACTCTTTTCAAATAACTACAAACAGAATTGTTGACTCAGTTTAGATGCTGAAGCCATGAGAGTATAAAATATAAGAATAAAATTAATTATTCCAACCATCTTTTTGTTCGTGAACCCAGACACAAATCACCAGTCCCTGCAGTCCTGAAGCTTCAGTCTATATCTGATCTTTGCAATTCCACAGAATCACAGGATGGTTAAGGTTGGAAGGCTTCTCTGGAGATTGTTTAGTGCAACTCTCCTGCTCAAAGCAGAGTGAACTAGAGCAGGATGCTGTAGTTGGTTTTTTAATATCTCCAAGGACAGAGGCAGCTAGCCTCTGGGCAATCTGTTCCAGTGTTTTGAGATGCTCCCTCCTAAGACATTTATACATATTGATGAGATCCCCCCCAAGTCTTCTCTTCTTCGGGACAAAAAGTTCCAAACTTTTCAGCCATTCCTTAGATGACAGATGCTCCAAACCCTTAATCATCTTCATGGACCTTCCCTAGACTCGCTCAAGTATGACCGTGTCTTTCTTGCCCCGAGGAAGCCAGAAATAGACACACTGCTGATCTCACCAGTGCTGAATAGACAGGAAAGATCACCTTCCTCCACCTGCTTGTGACGCTTCTCTTCCTAATGCAGCTCAGGATGCTGTTGGCCTTCCTTAATGCAAGGACACATTTGTAGCACACAGTCCTGTAGGTGTCTGCTGTGACCCCAAGTCCTTCTCTTCAGAGCTACTTACCAGTCACAGGGTTATTTCTCCTTGGTGCACGACTTTGCATTTCCATTTGTTGAACTTGATAAGGCTCCTGTTTGCCCATTTCTTCAGCTTGTTGAAGTCCTCCTAAATAGCAGCATAACCATGTGGCATTATCAATCACTCCTCCCTGTTTTGTATTGTCTGCAGGCTTGCTGAGGGTGCATTATCCCATCATCCTGGTTAATGCAGATATTAAACAGTATTGGCCCCAATATCAATCCCTGGAGCATATCACTGATGACTAGCCTCCAGCGACTTCGTACCACTGCTCACAACTCTTTGAGGCTAGCGGCTGAACCAGATTTTATTCCACCTCATGTCCATTTATCTAGTCTGTGTTTTATCAGGTTGTTAATGAGGATGTTATGGGAGACAGTGATAGTTTGGTCTCCAGACTCTTTCTGCAGAGAAGTGACATTTAGGATTCCTAGTGATGAAGCTGGGGCTGAATGTAATTGACATGAAGGATGGATAAAGGTCTTGGTTTTACAATATTACTCCAAAATTATTAATCTAACACCTTCAAATTTTTGCCCATATGACTATGAAACCAAAATTATTTCAACTGGTAGTTACATCAGCTAAATAAAAGTTATTATGGTGATCTTATACACAAAGTACCCCCTTACTGCAAAGTTCAAGGTGCTGTAGCAGTTCATAAAGACACAAATAAAGCAGAGTAAATGTGTAATAAAAAAGCCTACTTCATGAAAATTTCAACTATTTACTTACATTTTATATATAATATGTAATACGTAATATGTAATGTGTATTATATAATATATAATGTAATTTATTACATAATGATATATGATTTATTATGTAATAAACTATATATAT
>NW_009598365.1:20797-49490 GCF_000690535.1 Cariama cristata | reverse complement strand
CGGCGCTGCCCTCGGCTGGGACCGGGTTTTGTGGGCGCAGCGAGTCCTGCGGGCGGTTGGCCGGGGGCAGAAGCGAGGCGGGCTTGTGGTCAGGGTGTTTGCTTAGGGGCACGAAGGAGCACTGGGAAGTGCTCGGCTGGAGGAGGCTTTAGGCCAGTGAAGCACTCTTAAGTGGGTCAAGAGCACTGTAAGTGGGTCTTGCTTGTCGTCTTCTGTACACTTGTTGCTTGTCTGGACAGGGAAATCTGCTGCTGCTCCTAAAATCTTTTACGGAGGTGGTAAAAATAATAACTCCTCTACTTGCACAATATGGGAACCTTGTTTTGCCGGTGGAGCACTCTCTGTGTGTGTGTTTATGTGTATGTTTCTATAAACGCTGGAGTTATCAACAACAGATAATGTAAATAGTTGACACTAGTGTAACAACAATTTGGATATTCCCAAGTGACAGTTAAATAAACTTTTGAAAAGTTTGTTTTGTTTTGTTTTTTCCTGAGGATCAGGTATTCATCTCTTGTTTGCTTAGGATGAGCAGCAAAGACTTTGAAACATACGGTAATTGACTAGAAGACAAAGAAGATATGACAGCTGTTGTTCTTACTAAGCTTTTCAAGCAGCGTTTGTTTCTTTTTGTGTCTGTTTTAGCCTTACAAGTCAGCTGATTTAGTGGCTTTAGTAGGTGTGTGTGTTGGAATTTGTTTAAGAAAACCATTAATATTAAATTACAACTTTTATGATATACAGACTTTGTCATTTTGTGTATGTAAACTGTTGTATGCACTTGTCACATATCTAAAAGTTTTTCTGCTATTACTCCTTGTTTAGAGATACATTTTGTTCTTTCTGCAGCATTGAAGTTCTTCAGACAGTTGAATTATCTTATGTATTGCAACTGTGTTGTGTATTTTTTAAAATGGACTCAGTTTTATAACATTGGCCAGATACTCTGGGCAAACTTTTCTGGGCATAATCTGGTTTTCAAGAGTGGAGGTCTTAACGTGTAATTTAAACTCTTTGTTTTCACTCCCTTGCTATAGTCGGTGTCGGGGAGTATTAAATTCCTGGTTCTGTCCTGGCTGTGGTCTTCACAGGTCTGTTCTGGAACTCAGTGAAGAACTGTTTACTGCACAGTCCTCTCTCTCAGTACTGTTGTAGAAATCCTCAGCTTTCAGAGGCCTTTTTTGTAGTATTTCAGTAGTGAGGTGCTTGCTTTCTACAGAACCGTAATGAGACTACTTCAAATTTGGTGGTAGCTGCTGTAACAGAGGAAAATACGTTTATGATTGACAGAAGTAGATGTCATGGAATTATGGGTGCAGCACAGTCATAAAACACAGCCTGTTTTCCTTGTTGTCTTTGACTATGAGCTAATATTGTTTATACAAGAAAGGAAGCAATTGTGTTTTGGGTTTGTTTTTCCTTTTCCTGTAGGGGTACTAGCTAGTTCCCGTTACGAAGATTTTAAGCTGTGGCTCTTACATTACGGAGATAACCTATTATGTGTAAACTTCATCTGTACTGTGACAATTAATCCTCTATGAAAACTGTGAGTATGTGTTAGTAGGCAACTTGAAAGAATTTCGTTGTTGTGTTGGAATTGTAAGATTAGTTGAGAAAATATGGAAATGACTCCCTTGTCTGAACTGACAAATAAATATGGTTAAATAAGCCTGTGGATAAGGTTACTGGCAGCTTCATGGTGAAAACCATGGAGAATTGTTGCTAACGTGGAAAACTGAATCGGAATTAGTGATGGAGGAGTTAAAAGCTGCATTCCAGCTCAGTCCAGGTTTTCAAAATGATGCTTTCTGAGTATAAATCAGATATGAAAAAATAATCTAATGTGAAGAACAAAAGTGTATTTTTGGCATACTTCTTAAGCAAAACCTGTCATGGTGAAAATTCCTTGAACAGTGTATGTTCTCAAACAGAAATATAAAACGTGATGAGTATAGGAGCTTAAATTCTACCAGGTCTTCAAGAGAGTCAGACACAAACAAAGGGCTCCCCCTTACCCAGCGCCCCCTGCCCCCCCCCAAGTCTTTGCACTGATGGAGTTGTATGAGTGCTGTTGAACTGGTGGCGTTACTACTAGTTGGTTCAAGTGCCTAGTGAGTGGTGGTTTTGCCATTTGGGTGAGATTCAGACTTGAAGCCTGACTCCTGGATACAGGTTAGAGAGGCTGGAGTTTGAAAAGCCTGTGCTTGCTCTAGGCAAGAGTTTCTGTTGATTTATCATGAAGGGAAATTAATGGGAATTGGCAGGGCATGTAATGCCAGTGATTTTAATGCTTGGTTCTCTGCTGCTATCTTATATCTTCAGTTGCATGTTTGAGGATCTGTGTCAAGCATTCATGTACAAAAGATACTCAATATTGGGCACTAAAAATTTTGCAAGTTTTACAGGTTTCTGGTTGTGTAACCATATCATCCAAGGCCCAGTGCAAAGAAACAAGGCTTGCTTTCGTCAGTGGAGATGCTGTCTGTGCATGAGGAAAATGTTGATAAGGAAACTTCAGGAGGTTGTTGGATTATTTTGCCATCAGGATTTCAAATGCTTAAATAGAAGTAGTTCTGAAATAGAATTAGCAGTTTTGAGTATTTATGATAAGAAAGTGTCTGTGTCTGAGTCATTCAATGAATTTTCTGACAGATCATGTTGGTAGATTTGAAAAGATGTTACATGAGATAATGGTAGTGATTATGAAAAAGCATTTGGGACAGTGTTTAAGGGGAAGAATATTACTTTAAACTGTATCATTCTCTGATAAAGCTTGTTTTAAATGCCTTATAATTTCTACAAGATATATTTAGCTGTTTGTACTTAACATGGTGACCAGCTGCCTCTGCTTTGTAAAGCAATATGTTTGTCAAGACATGTTCAATAAAGAAACTGATTTTCAAAAGTTAACAATATGGAGACAAACAAGGTACTAGTTCTGCTTCTTCAGAAAACAGATTTCTGAAAGCATGTTAAACTTTCAGTTGTTTATTTGAATATGCTCCTACTACCGGAACATTTTACTTTTGAAGTAAGATGCTGTAGATGAGTATGTAAACTAATAAGAAGCAGGGGGTAGTTGTTTCCACATAGTTCCTGTTGCAGTGCTTTGAAAAGAATGACCTTCTGCCTTCTGTGTGGCAGAATGAGAGATTCAGACTTTTATCATCAAGTAACTGTAAAACTGAGCTGGAGTTTAACTTGCCCAGTGATTACATGTTTCATGGAAAGTTTGTCTCAATGGTTTGACATAAAGTCTTTATCTTAGTCCACTTTGAAGATGAACCCCAAGGTTTCCTTTCAGGACAGTGACAATCATTTTGTGTACAGAAGACCACTCACCACATTGTGGTGTGGTGGTAAGGAGACAGCCTCTCTTGGGAAAGGAGGTGCTGCAGCTTATACTGCTACTGCTTGGTTTGAGAAATAGCAAAGAACTGGAAGCAAGGAGGTGTTGGCAAAAGTAAGATGCTCAGAACTTTGAAGAGGAAATATTTTATGTTTAATACCAATTTCCCTCTGATTTAACATGATTTTCAATTACAGCTTCTTTGGAATTTTCAGAACCTCATGGAAATCTCTCTATCCTTCACTGGTTTTTAAGTGGCATCTGTTTGAGTTATGATATGGCCAGGGTAGGAAGAAAACTACTGTCCAGGTTTTGTTGTTTGTCCTCTTTTTTTTTATTTTTATTTGTAGCTTAATAGTCTCTTGAGCAGATGAAATATGTTGTAGGGATGATGGGTATAAAATAAAATTAGATGGCAGTTGTATTTGTTTTTGCATGTAGCCATGATTAGTCTTGTATTCTGGAGCTGCAGATTTCTGCTGCTCTGTTAGTGGAGGAGAGAGTCTCTTTTTTGGGCTGTGCAGGATTCTTTGGCCTTATGTGAACTCTATGTGTGTCAGTGAATGTTTCAGGACTTCTCAGGGCTGGCTTTTGCTTAAATTGCTAGCAGAAAGGTGTCTTCAAATGTATAGATAGATCTAAGGTTCACAGGACATGTAATTGTCAGGGTAGAAAAATTTACAGCATGGTTCAGATGGATTTCGGTAGCTGTGAAAATGCAGTGGAGTCTCCTGGGATGTGCCAGCTGCTGTAGCTCTCTGTGAACAGGGCTAATTAAGCCCTTGTGAGAACAGAAAATAGTCAGACACTATTTAGAGGAAGAAAGTGTTGGAACAGGCAGAGCTGTCATCATTGGCTCTGAGGTACCTTTAGACAGCAGTAAGCAAGAGAGTAGACAATTTACTTGCAGAATGGGTTGAAAGTCAAGTCAGAATACTTAAAATGGGTATTGCAGTGTTTTGCGGACAGATCCAAGTACATAGCAAACTTCTGTTGAGACCTGCCGCAGGAAAGGCTACTTCCTTTTTTTTGCCCTGTCTTATTCTCTTCTTTTTAGCAGTATTTTGTCTCAAACGGGTTAGCATTCATGTTTCTTCACCTAATGCTGAAAACCAAACATACACTAGATATAGATGTCATAATGTTACAACGTTGCCTGCATTTGTATAGATCATGTAAAAGTCTAGCCGTCTTTGCCAACATGAGTTGTTTTTCTAAATGTAGCTATGATCATCTGCGTATATTCAAAGGTAAGGTGTACTTATGTCAGCCTAACCATACCAAAGCCATTTCTCAAATTTGTTCATCCAGTTTTCCTCCTTCTTAACCAAATTAAATGCTCTTTTCTCCATCCTGTTTGATTTCATCTGCTGAGAGGATTGAAGAGACTGCTGTTCCTTGCTTGAAGCCAGGGTCAATTGTGCTACTCTGTTTAGGTCTAGAGGATGACAATTTATATGCTACAGACTTTGTCAGGAGATCACTGGGTGTGTTAAGCAGTTTTCCTGCAACTTTTAGGTAAGAGTAATTTTGTTGGTATGAACCTCTTTAGTGGGCTTTTCTGTTTTAAAGATGGCATTCTGATGAGGTTCCTGTTTTAGCTCCTTACTGGTGGGTGTTTATTGCTTGACTAATACAATTTTCTCAAAATGTTGTCATAAGTGTGTTTTAGTAAATTGGATGTTTATGGGTATTTGAATAAACAGGCTGTTCGTCTGGAGGGAATGTGCCATGAACCTTCTTGCTGTACAAAATATTTTCTTCATGTAAGTCTGCAGGCTTTATTAAAGGTACTTATTTGTGCTCTTTTAATTTCTTGTGCAAACTACTTGGTGGGTGATACTAGGTTTTGGGACCTGTTACCATGATAAGGACTTCAAGCCCACATATGTCTATACATTGTTTCTGAGGTTTTGTAAAATGCAGAACTTTTGATGAAAAGGGAATAAATAAATTGAGGCAATAAAAGCTGCCTTCTGAGAGCAAATACCACCTCTGGCTTCTTAGATGAAATCTGAATGGTAAAATTCCTTTAGCTAATCTTTAACTCCTGCTTGTACTAGAAATACTTGTATCTGTGTCTCCCAGTCTGCAGTGGGAGCAGTTTTAAAAACCTATGCAATGCAAAGATAAATATAGCTGAGACTGGCTATACTCTCAGTCCTGAGAGTATTGGCAGGCTTTTATCTGCAGGGAAAGGGATTTTAGCATTTGGAACAAGGAAGTGGATGGCCAGTAGGACTTGAGATGAAGAGTCACTGAACATGCATTTCAGCTTCTCTCAGCTGGCAGTTTAGGTATGCTTTTGTTATGAAGAATACTGTACTCCATTTCCTAGTGGGCTGCTCCTGAGATTTAGTGGTTGCCATACCCTGGTGTAAACTGAAGGATGTGCTTTTTCTGTTTTCCTTCCTATTGCTTTAGTTTATGTCTTGGTCTCCATGGCTGATGGAATTTGTGGGCATGTGTTACTTAGACAAATACTAGTGTTGTGGACATAAGTTAGAGGTGGTGGAATCTGGTACTTTCTGACATTGTGGGGTGATGCAACCAATTTGCTTGTGAAGAACAGTGTGTTTTGCAAATTGCGTTAGTTTAAGCAACAATTTGTGTGTCTATGTATTCCATAGCACAGCATATAGCATTGCAAGACTGATAACAGCAATGTTCTGCTGTTCTCAGTATTAATCTTTTAGGCAAATAGTTTTTTGTTTTAATGGAACATGAGTGTAGAAATAAAAGGAAGAGCCTATTCATAATTCTTATTGAAGTAGCTATGTGACAAAGTGCCAACTATTGGCTTTCTGCCTGCTGTACCTTCAGTAGGGAACAAAATGGATTATTTTGAGGTGGGTGTCCTGAGAGTTGAGAAAAGCATAAGAAAGTCAACAAAAGCTTTACTTAGTGGTTTTCTGACCTTTATATAGTCCAAGTTAAGAGGAGGATGCTGAAAAAAGTCTTGTGTCCTGATGACCTTAATGTCCATGGTTAAGTGCAACAGCCCTTTGACTTCCTGCTCTGTGACTTTTTAATAATTGGCAACCATATGAATTCTGCAGCATTACAGAAATAGTTCAATAACAAATGTATTATAAAAATCTTTTCCTTTTTGCGAGCTTCACTAATGCAGTGAAGGAAGTTGCTAGGTAGCTTAGACTTGATTTGTAAGATACTTCTTAAGGGGCAATTTTCAAATATATTTTTGGTATAGAAGAGGGATACTAAATTTCTCTGACCACCTGATAATTATGAATTATTCGTATCACTCCTATGAAGAATGTAAAGGAATAGTTTTTGGTGGTGTGTTTTTGTTCTCTTTTTAGGTCTTCCTCCAGAAACACAGAGCATAATTTGCCAAAGCCTCCTTTTCTTTTTATTAGGATTTTTATAGGTGTTCTGGCATTCTTATATCAACTAAGATTGTAGAGAAGGAAGATCAGTAATAAAACACTGAAACTTTCTGGGTTATGGAGTTCCAGTGTTTGATTCGGGAGGAGGTGACTTATTGCTAAAACAGTTGAGATGATGTGTATTGATTTGAGCTACTGTATCTATAAAACTCTTCTAATTTGACCTTGATCCTGTACTGTGGAATTTACAGGTACGATATTTCCTGTCTTCTGCCATGAAGACAAACTCAGAATTTTAAGTTAAGCTGATCCTTGATAAGAGCTAGAGAGGCTCACCAAGTTTCACAGCGCTTGCATAAATGTTTCTGTCCAAAACATCTAACTAGTGGATGATGCTGTTGAAAATGCCAGTTATGTCAGCTGATTTGGAAGGACTCCAGTATACGTGGAAAGGAGGGTGATACACAAGACTGTTGGAGACGATACCGACAAATCTCAAATACTCAGATAAGGTCAGGGTTGATGTAACAGTGCAACTCTGCATGGCTGTGGGTAACCTAGGTCCACTTTGGGTTTTGAGCAGCAGAGTCTTAAAATGGTGTTGGAAAAGTAGTACAAGATGTTCTCAGAAGGACATTAGTTTTTCATTCCATATAAGCCCTTTCCAGATGACTTTTTCTGTATCAGTTAACCGGTTCAAATACCCCTTGTTACACATCACAGTAAAGTCATTGTGAAAAACAAAGCATGATTGCAGAACCGATGACTGTTTTCCTCTGAAAACTCGTGTCTTGGCTCCATTTCAATAGTTCATTATTATGTAAGTGCCTGAGGGCTTATCTACCTGCAAGACTCACATGAATGTTTTGTACAGTCTAAGGTCATCCTTGAAAAGGTACAATTCCACATTCCTATTCTTTTAGAAGTAAGTATGAGGTGTCCAGTAGTTCTTGTAGAACCACTTGAAATCTTACTACCTTTTGAGATGCTTTATCACATGTAGAGATTGAAACTCCCTTAAAACTTGGTGTTCCCTTCTTGGAGATCCTGTTCTAGGGTAACAGAATATTTGAACACTTTCTCATTTCAAGCCAAAGGGACTCGTGAATTGGGTAATAATCTGAGTAATGTCTTTGTAATAAATGAACACTTTATAAGCATATTATTTGTTACAACATTCAAAGTCACAGGTAACAGTGGTGGTATTTGGGATTGACCAAAGCATAGCTGCATAATTCCTATTGTAAAATGACGTTTAGTCATACTAATGATGGAGTAATTGAGAATTACTGGCACTTAAAATTAATTGCTAGGCAGGCATAAAAAGGAAAGGTGTAGAATGTATGCATTACTGCTGCTTGCATTGGAGGCTGCTTCTTCAGAGGATGTGACAGGTAATAGACCTGTATCAGCATATTGTGCTGATGGTGATCCAGTCGCTAAGCAAACATGCAGGATGTGTATGCTAAAACTGCTTCTCTTCAGTGATTGTCCAACTGTCTTTATTCATCTTTGAACTTTTGATTTGATTGTGCTGAAAATCTTGGATCACCTGGTAAGTTATCTAGAGAATTGATTATACTAGGAGGCAAGTGGTCTGTTAGTGAAAACCAATTCCTCTTTCTGTTGGAAATACTGAATAAGGAAGCCATACAGCTGGAAGGTTTTAAACTGTTGGGTACAAAACATTGTACAGGAATATTACCAGCACTTATTATACGTAATGTAATATGTGTAATGTTTGAATCAGCTTTTCTGTCTTGTGTACTACTTGCAGTACGGATGAAGTAGGTTGTATAACTTACAAACCTTCCCTCCTCCGCTGGAGTGCAGAGAATGTCAGTTTGAAGCTGGCATGTGAGTGCTGTATGCATTACAACTCCAGTGACACAGGATCCCAAGATAAACTCAGCCTTCGTTTAGTGAAATTTTTAGGCTCCAACAACATGCCATGAAGTGGAGAAAATGGAAATAGAGTACAGGAAAAGTCCTCTACATTCCTTGTTGTTTTCAGGCTGTAATATTTATGTAATAGAGGATCTCTCCCAAGCTCCGATTTCAAACTCCCACGTGGACCAAAAGCAACATTGTATATGGCTTGACAAAAGTCCTTTCAACTAACTTTAAGTGAGCTGAGGCAGATAAACATGTGGATTAATGTATTTGACAGTAATAAATCAGTTTTAACAAGTACTGAGGCAGAGATTTGTTTGGCGGAGAGTTTGAGTAAAACATGGTATCTGGAGTTACATCGAACATTTTATGGAGAATGATGTAGCTGAGATGGTTAAAAATTTCCTGCTTGCCTTGGTTTTGTGCTGATGCATCTTTATACAATTTAGCTGTAACTATGTGGAGTTTTATTTAACTCAAAGTTATCTTGGTGAGCGAACCTACAAAAATCGAATTCTAATTTAAATGGAATGCATGCATTTTGTCATCCACTGTAAATGTTTAATAGCTGCTGTACAGCATGCATACTCTTAAGGATTTTTTTTCCCCTGTCTAAGTAAATTTATTATCTAGTTTTAAGCTAACTTGGAGAAACAGCCTTCATGCTGATTGTACATCCTTCTTGTAGGAGTCTTGGACTGTAACCTTTCCAAGCTTGAATACAAACATCAAGAACCAGTGACAAATTTGAGGTGAGAGGAATTGATCTGTGCTTCCTCGTAGGTAGAACAGCTATTTATCAGAGAGCAGTAACAAATTAGGTATTAGGAATAATGGGTGTTTTTGAGAAATGTGTTTTAGTGGTTAAGATAACTGCTGTGTGTTACTCCACAGGGAAGGTACAAGATCTGTTTGTTTCATTATTCTAAGTTGTATTTCTCAGGACTGAGGCTCACAAGATACTTGTACTTTTTCTGAAATGAGGTGACACTTAATATGAGAAGCTTGGCTTCCAAATTGGAATTGATAGTTGAGGTGAGTGCTAGGTACATGCATGAGAGTATAAACCAGCCAGAGACAGGACTTGAACTAGTAATTCTTTTCCCCTTCAGGAGGGAAACTGTAACAATGTGTCAGGTACTTGGTAGGGTCGGTTTTGGGTTTTGTTTGTTTGTTTTCAGGTTTGTCATGTTTGTTTTGGTGGTTTTTGGGGTTTTGTTTTAGTTTTTCCCTAAACCTTTGCTCTTACTGTTCTGACTTTGGCAATGGAAATCAATGACATCAAATTGCTGTGTGACAGTTTAAACATTATTCATGGAAGAAGGTAAAAATCATAGTGGTCAACAGCTTTTATGTAATCTGTGTATAAGAATCAAAATTGGGTTACACTGAGTGTTTTGCTTTCCTTGAGTCTCTGGAAAAAGGCGAGTCATTCCATTGAAACTTGGAATTCCAGAATAGCTATGACATAAACCAGGCTGGGTCAAACTAGAAATCCCTCTGACTCAGGATCGTACCTTCGTTGTGGAGCTACTGCTTAAGCTTCTGCCCTTGAGAGTCTCTGACCACCCTCTTGTGTGTAACCCAGGCAGGCTGCATGATATCCACCCAGTCTGCCTCCCAAGCTGTGCTGCAGAAACACTTTTACGTTCTCATGCTCCACTTGCTCAGTTTTCTTGCCCTTGTGTCCCACCCATGCACAAAATGACAAGACTTCTCAGTGAAGGGGAGAGACCAAGGTTTGGGCTGGCTTGTGCTCAGCAGGTTGTGTTTCACTGGGGATAAGTTGATGGGTAGTGTGAGGGTTGTGCTATGGTTGTGTTGCTGGTATGGTTCACTTGATGTATCCCCCTGCTGCAGGATGAAATCCTGACGTGTGTACGCCAGGTGTGCCAGGTTACAGCACCTCTTACTGAAACTTTGACTGTGCTTTGTCCCTAACCTTTCTATTTATACCCCTCAGTCTGAAGCCTGGCCAAGTTGCAGGACCACTTACTGCTCCCAGTCAAGCTGGCCATTCAGGGGAGAGGGAAGAAACTTGGCAAATGAGATTCTGGCAGCTATAGGGTTTTCCTGTTCCCTTGTCCTCTTATGTAAGTTGCTGACCAGAGCATCTCGAGGTAGTGCATACTGGCTTCTTGGATGCCTTTGGAGAGTTATTGGCATTGCTGGGGTGCTTTGCCTGGTGTCCCTGAGAATTTTTCTGTTTCAACCCTCATCCTTTCTTCTGTGGAGTTTTTCACTTTCTGTCTCATAATGATTTGATTTCTTTCCTGTTTTGTTTTTATTCATTAGGCCCCTTGTTGTCCTTCCTCAAAGAGGATTAATGTTTTTAGTAAGGATGCCCATCTCTGAGGAAGAAAATAGCTTCTAAGCATAAATATGCAAGCAATATATGATAGACATGCACTGGTATTTAGGGGCTTCTAGAGCTAGAGGTGGCTTCATGTGCTTAACACCTTTTGATGGATTTATCTGGATGTGTGTCCAGTTTCCATGTGACTTCTCATCCTGTAGCAAGGAGTTCCAAGGTTTACCTACTTGCTGTGTCAGGAACAACTTCTTTTGTGTTTGAGATCATCATCTGCTAACTCTATGACCTTACATTGGCTGACAGGCAATGCTTGGTATTTTCACTTTTTGTTGTTGTTTTGGATGGTGGTGCTGTTGTAGACATGAAGATTGGGAAACCTTGTGCTGTGTTGAAATCTTACTGCAATTTTGAGTGGTCAGCTCTGGTTTAAAACAAAATTTTCTTTGCTATTGCAAAACAGATCCTTTCTCAAGTAATTTAGTAAATGTGTAAAATGCAATGTAAAACTTTTGAACTATTACTGATAAACTACCATGTGATAAAAATAGATACTAGATTTTGTATTTCGTAAATACAAGGCTTGTATCACTTAATGCTCTTGTTTCCTTAGCTGCAGCTGCTTGCTTGTCTACATAGGTGAGGGCTTGCCTGGTTATCTGGGCAGGTCAACTGTCCTCTAAGATTTTACTTCTGCTCTTTTCCAACATACTAAATTCACAACACTGGTTATTGACTTTTCTTAGGGCTTACAAATCTATCGCTGTCTACTTTTTTCCAAAAGCATGCGTGCTGCTGCTATGCTGTCAATACTGGAAGAACCTTTCATGCTTTTCATAATAGGGTACCTGGAGATTGTAGAAGTAGATAAGGCGGTCCTTATGCTCTGTTTACATCTGACCCCCTGTATAGAGTTCTTGGCTAGGTTTCCAAGTATATTGTTGGCATACAGACTAGTGGT
Source organism: Cariama cristata (assembly GCF_000690535.1). Lineage (NCBI taxonomy): Eukaryota > Metazoa > Chordata > Aves > Cariamiformes > Cariamidae > Cariama > Cariama cristata. Next base: position 37,626 of record NW_009598365.1, on the reverse strand, counting down.
TGGCTTCTGTGTGTGGCACTCAGTCTCTACAGAGAACATTGGCCTGCATTTTCTCAGTATTGATGGTAGCTGTCTGTCTGTGCACATTAGGTGAATCTGAAGAGCTGTGTTGCCTGTCAGTGACAGCCATGGATGTTGTAGTTAATTTTTGCACCAGAATCGTACTAGGTAGTTTATTTTTGTTACAGAAAGAGAACAAACTTATACTAGAACGAGGTCCCTTATTTGCTAACTCTGTTGACAGTAGGTGTTGTGTCAGCATAAGGTATTTTTTCTTTCCAGAATACTTTATCTGAATAGTTCTGCATGTATTAATACCCCTTACAGATGCAGTTAGGCTAGAATGAGAGTACCTCCAGAGAGTATTTGAAAACTAGGACAAATAACTATTCAGTAGTTTGTTGACACAGTTCTTGCTCTCTTCTTTCCTGTGCCTCCTGTCTGGGCCCTTGTCCAGGAAATCAACCCAAATTCATACCTTTCCTGCTCGTAAAAGCATGGATGCTTATCAACTTGGCCACGTTTCCTTCATGTTCTTAGGGTTCCTAAGATGTCATAGAAGAAAGAAATTGAGTATCTTCTATGACATCTAGAACTTCTTCCTGAAAACAGAAAGCGCAGCCAGTGACTGCTTAGCTCACTGGCTTTTGTGCTTAGGTGCTGTTGTGGGAGTGTATATACATGTATGAAAGGCCCTTTGGTACAAAACAGCATTGACCGGGTCACCCTGGCACAAAGAATTCCCTCTGGGGAAAGAATGTGTTACAAGTTCAGAGAGCCAATTTTGGTTGCTTTTCCTTGGGCTGTTTCAGACTTTGTTATTACGTTGTAATTTTCCTGTAACACTTTAAAGACTAACAATGCTCTTCAGAGTTGCAAAATGGGAGAAGGAATGGAGGACTGTATCCATGTTGTTACATTCTTGTTTATGGGCAAAGTGGAAGTTCCCCTTGTGCGTGTGTCTGTGTGTGTACAAAAATAACACGTGTGTAAGTAAAGCCAAGAATTTATTGTTAGTAGAATGGCAATCTTAACAGTCTGACTCAAAAATCATTAGTCTACACCTAATTCTTAAAGAAAAATTAAGACTAATATTGTGGTTAGAGTACTTGCATTTGTGAAAATATTGCCAAACGCAGCTAAAATTGTAATACACACACTTTTGGGTTTTGTCCCTTCTGCTGGAGTTACTTTCACCCTTCCATTGCTGCTCTGGGTCTTTAAGTTGGCAGCTTTGGACTACTGTAGAGGATAATGGGAGATCATCAGTCTTGGGAGTCATTTGTTGGGAGGAGTATGATGCTGATGTTGCTTGTTTCTTCTTCCTTCCTCTATGATCCCGTTGTTTGGGGTTTTTTTGTATGTTTGCTAACACTCTTTTACACCTCTTTGCTTTCTTCGTTCAGTTTACAACTCTAGGTTATGTCTGAATTTACTGCGTACAGTGCCCTTTATGTATGTTAATTAATATTTCCTTGTTACCCCTAAAGCCAGGTTTGTCCAGCTCCAGATCTGCATTTGTTTTTAATGGACCATTAGTGAGTTGTTTATAGCCACGGGGTCTCTGGTGGCAAACCTGTGCCCCATCTCTTGTCCCACCCCTGTACTCCTCTGTACCGCATCCTGTCTCTCCACTTCTCAGGGTCTCTGTTGTCATACTAGGCCAGTATTTCTCAACATCATTGTAAATGCCTCTGTGTATGGAGGATAACTGGAGGTTATATCACACCAAAGTAAACAAAAGTAAAATAAATTAGCTGTGGACATCTAGTCAATTAGAGAAGCTGCTGTCACAGCTAAACTGAGTAAAAGGCAGGTTAAGAAGAGTTCAGACAGAGGAAGCCTGACACGCCTCAGTCCTGAGGCCTTGCGGCTCCACACGGAGTTCATGGCCTGCTGCTAGCACTGGTCCTGTTGTATTTACAGGGCTGCATGGTTATGCTTTCCCCCTGCTCGATGTCCACAAATCCCTGCCTATCACTCACAGGCCCAGGACAGGTGTTGCAAACCCTCTTACGGTGCCAGGCTCCTGAGCAGGACTGAGTGAAGGCTCCTGGAAACATCCTCTCTTTTCTGTCTTCTCTTGCTTTGGGGTGACCTGTGTAGGTCTGAGGGGAGCCAGTAGTACTTTATTGTGATAGATAGCCATTGTCACTTAGTGTAAGTGCTTCACATATTAGTCTTCTGGGTTTTTTTAATGAATTTTATAATTACAGTAAATGCTGTATTCTATCTATGATAAAGGCAACCTGGATGCCTAACTCAAACTTTTTCTGTTTTATGTGAAATCATGGTATTATTCCTGTTTGTAATAAGGTATTTTTATAAGTGTAAATATTGAATCTGTTTCCTTTGAGGAATTTTTTTGCTTAATCTCCTGTTTTGGATCTTCTGTTGTGAGTTGTCTACTGTAAATAGTCTGACATAACAAAATAATCTTTTCCTTTAATGGTGCTGGTTGTCATTTATCCAATGTTACAGCCAGTCTTCATTTTACTAACCAAGCAGTGTAGCTCTGTTATCAAAGGGTGGATTGCAATTACATGCTTCAAAGTAGGGACAGTATATTTTTCACTGAAAGTATATAGAAGTGAAGTGCTCCTCATTGCCACAGCTCCTAGCATTATTTATTTATTTATTTATTTATTTATTTGATAATTGCAATGCATGTTTGGGGGCCTCTTTTAGTTTTGTTTTTTTTCGGAATTGGAAGAGACATGGGGACATCCCCCACCCCACCCCCACCCCCTGTATGACTATCTGAATGCATCAATAAGTGATATTAAGTCATGCAGCACATCAAATGTGTGTATTCCCAAAATGCTTCCTGGTTACTTGAAACTTAACTTGGAGCACATTTATGGTCTTAAACTATTTCAAACTTAAAATTTACACTAACATAACTGTGCTGATGAGACTGCAGGCTGCAGCTATACTAGCAAAAAACTCTGCAGGGAACACAGTTGTACTTGCAAAAAGTGTTATGCCAACGTGGTCAAACAAACCACAGCAAGATGACTTTTTGTGTGTGTCTTGGTCTAGGTCCTGTAGATGTGCTTTGATTTTAAGCTACATCCCTACTTAAAGGGCTCGCAGGTATGCAGATAATAATGTTCGTTCTCAGAATTTTAACATTAATCCCACTGAGTATCATAAATAGACTGTGGGTGTTTTGCCATCTCTCCTTAGTTATAGGATGGTAGAAAGTAAAGGATTAACTTAATGTTTCTACTTTTGAATTACATCAGCGATGTATTGTGATATCAGTGTCCTTGGCCTTGTTTCAGAATTTGAGCTGGTTTCAAACAGTGTTAATAGAAAAGAAATGCATATCTGAAAGGGTGACACTAAATGATAGAGGAGACTAAAAGTTCACGTCAGCTATTTCTTAACTCTCAACAGTGATTATCTTTTAAAAACCAAATTAGCCTCTGGCTATTGCTTTAAGGAAATTAAGATACATAATTAATAAGTAGCTTTACCTGGTTTTATCTAGAACTTCAGCCATTTGACTAAATCTGCTTCTGACTGACAGAGATTAGTTCCAGTCTGGTTATAGTAGATCTGCCTCTCTTTCTTGAGTTTTGGTGGTTAAGAAAGAATCTGAAAAAGATGCTGCACTGCTTTTTTGATCTTAGACTGATACAATGCTGTGGGTATGGATGTTGGTTATTCCTACAATGTTGTAGTAACATTATTCCTATGGAAAAGTAGGAAATGTTGAGTTGTCTGACTTGTGACAAAACAACATTATGGTTTTTGAGGAGAGGATTATATGCTGTTTTCAAATTAAGAAATGCCATTGTTGAACGCAAGTAAAGGAGTAAGTTTTCTTTGTTCTTATTTTTTACAAATACAGGAATGCAAACACATTTTGTAGACTAAACTTGTCAGCCACAAAATAAAACACTGATGAGCAAGCTCACTACCTCATGAATAAAGCTTATCAAGATTACCGGTAAAGCTAGAGAGCAGATGCTTCCTAAAACTGGGAAGAATGTGATGGTCAGCTTTTTGCAACCAAACTTCTGAGATCCTGACTGCTATGTTAAAATTAGTAATCTTGGTAAGGTGTCTGGTTTGCCATGCCAGGTGTGGTCCGAAGCTGGTCAACAGGTCATAATAAAGATTGTGGTATGTACGTATATGACAATTAAAGGCTTGGGCCAACAGATAACTGTCAGTCCGTAACAGGTTAGGAGAATACTGCCTATAAAATACATAAAGAATTAAAATCTTGGGTGTGTGGTCCTGCCTTTACTGTCATGTTGTCCACGCTCCTTTTCTGATAGTGTATCGAGCCAATTCAGTTTGCTAGGTTGATAGTAAATGAATACCTCATTCTCCTCCCAAGGTTAACGTTTATCCAGACTGCCACCTGGAATGGGTTGTGACAAACATGGGAGTGTCTCTGGGGGGGCAGCCCTGAGAAGGGGGGCTGCTTGATGCCCACCCAGGGAGGAGTGGGGCTCCCCCCTCTTGGCACCAGCCAGCCCTTAAGTCTGCACAGCGATGGCATCTAGGTGAAGAGATGTCCAAGCAAGCCAGTGAGAAGCAATGAAGGCAACTGTCTCAAATGCATTCCTACTTGAAGTTTGCAGCCTAAAACATGTGTATTCTCTGATTTTTAAAAGCAAGGTGGTAGTGTTTGGTTTTGTACAGTTGCTCCAGGCGTTGGAGCATATTCTTGAGTTGTAAAAGATCTCAGTTCAGTTTCTAAAGAGATTTAAACTTAGGCTTCCTTAGGAGGAGAGCGTTGTACCTGCTAGGGTAGGGGAATGTTTGCTCTCTGGATTGCTGCTGTTCATCTTGGTGCCGTTTCCATTCTCACGCAAAGATCCTCTGTGTAGAGGGGTTAAATGAATGTAACTTCAATTTAGTAGTCTAGCTCTGTTTTTTAGTGCCTACTCCAAAGACTTTGCTTCCTTCATCTTCACCCAACAGTTCTGTGGCTCGCATGTCCTTGAGGCAGTAGTTAAAAGGATGTATTCTAAACTTTCATTTAAGGAGAAAGTAATGTCTAATTTCAGTCTTTCACTTTTAGACAGTCTGTGATCCAAAGTGTTACTAACAAAACCCAACTGCATCTTTTTGTTGCTGGCAACTGTGAAGTAAGTTGGTGTGAGTAAGTAACATGCCATAGAAATAAAATCATAAAAGGGCACAAAGATGGAATATTTCTCACTTGGAGAAACTGAGCTATTTAATGAAAAATGAACCAAAAGCAAATTTTCCAGGTCTGAGCTGTGGATTTTTGTGGAATGCAATGTAAAAAGAACTTGAACTTCTGTTCCTCATTTTGTACTGCTTTGGTGACAATTCTCTTGGTTTTGGTTTATTGAAGAGTAAAACTAATTTACAGCAGTCATCCGATCTGTAACAACCGGACATTGTGCACTGGGGGTGGGCCAACCTCTGACATAACGTTTAAACCAGTTACAAAACTGGGGTCCAATTTGCAGTACAAATTGGACAAATGTTGTAACAATGTAATGGGATCCTCTGAAATGGAACCATTTCCTTAATGTAGGCAGGCTGCTGGCTTGTTCCCTTTCTTTGGATCCAAATGCATCAGAATGTGCTTGATTGTTTGCCTTTGCAGCCTGCTGTGAAATAGCTTAGGCTGAAGTGTCCAGTGACAGTTTACAAGTTACAAAGACAGCTTTTTGGCCACTGACCCTCCGCGGGAGTCTAATCTTTGTTTTGTAGATATCCCTTTATCTAGGGAAATTAGATCTAAGAGAAGAGGTGCTGGATTGCTTCCTCATTGTTTGTCATTGTTAAAAGATGACCTCCAAAGAATTTTTACAGCCTGATTCATACTTTTCCTTTAGGACACATTGAGAAAACAAGGTTTTCTGTGATTCCCCCCCACCCCCCTCCCCTTCCCCTGTTCATACTTACCCTTGTTTGCTTTGGTTTTGAGTGTAGTTTTGGAGAATATTTGGAATGTTGCTGTGGATGTTTAACTCTTTAATAGAAAAAGACAGCTTAATCATTGAAAGACTCTTAAGAAAAAAAAAAAAGGATTAAAAATCCCTTATTTCAAGTTATACTCTTGAATCTTTCAATGTTACTGTTTTGTTAACTTTTTAGCTGTGGTCTTCTAACTTAGGGGCAATTCATAAATCTGCTTAAAATGTATGGATTTCTTTTCTCTCTTGCTTTGGTCTATGCATAATGAAAAAAGGAGCCAACCAGTGGATACCCCATGTAGTTAATAAGTGACCCAGCATGAGTTAGCTAGGCCACATGTATGTGTGATGCTCAACAGCAGTCTTAACTCATGACACAGCGCTTCCTGTCTGACTTCCTCTTTCCCCTACCCAAACTGTATTTGACTGCCTTGTATTAGCACTGGGGCTTGCCTAATTTCCTCAGTAAATGGACCAGGGTGCCACATAGGCAAAAAGTCAAAGATGACCGCTTCCCCCTCCAAAAAAAAAACACCCAAACCGAAAGCACAAAACCCAACACCTTGCCAACAGCTCACTGATGAACATTGATGAACTCAATTGAGCAGCAGTACTGCTAGGGACTAAGGGAACCAGCTGGGTGACAGGATGATGCCAGTGTCACCTGAGAATAATTGAAGCTTTTGTGTGATGTTACTGAATACTGTTGGTGTTACTGTACCATTTGGGAGCGACTTGTGACGCAACCTCCCTACCAGAAGTTACTGGTAGAAATACAATGTGCCAAGAAAGCTACATTTTGTTTAGTATACCTTATTTCTGTTAAGGTAGCCAGAATCGACTACTTTATAGGGAAAATAATCCCCTCCATCACCCTATATAGCTGTGTTCTTATCATTAACAGTCTGCACGTGGGTTGTACTGGAAGTGCTTTGCCATTTGTACCTGAGCTAACAGTTCTGGAAATGGAGTTATGCCCACTTTGTTTCTAAGGCCTGATCTAAACAACTCTGGATTTGGTAAAGTTATTCAACCCATAGGTGGTTTACTGTTCAATTATCTTTGCTATTCTACTTGCATGGATGTAGCTAGTCAACTAGTGATGCTGTTGTAGCTGTCATGGTACATGGACACAGGCAAGGCAAAGTTTGTAGATTGAGAAAGTGTATCTTACAAGACTTTTCAGGCACTCAAGCCCTTCATTAAACATTAATGAATGTCCTGAGAAACAACATAGCCCAAAATTTTCATGATGACCTTTTGTTCTTTTGTTAACTAAGCTTTGTTAGGGAGAATAAGCTAATCTTTTGAAGATTTGTCTAGTTGTGTATACATTGCTTATGCTAGTTTAATGGATGCTTTGAAGAGGGTTAGCAAGGAAAGAACATACAGTGGATGCCATTCCCTTCCTGAACAGGAGAGCTTCTATCAGAAAGGCTGTTGGATCAATGAGAGGGGAATGGAGGGGGATGCAATTTTCATTATTCTTCCAAATACTACCTGCAGACAGAATGAAATACCTTTGAAGGGATCCTTCTTGTGCTGCTTATAGGAGGAACATACTGAGAAGAGTTGAATGCTGGAGAGATTGACTTAGAGGTACTGGGAAAGTAGTCTGACCATCCAGGACTGTGTTTTATCCTAAAAAGGGAGTGTCGGATTTCTTAAACTTAACTACAGATGCTGCCCTTAGTGTGCTTTCTTTGTTTTGCTACCATGAGGCATTTAGCTTAGGTAGAAAACCAGTCCTCATGCTAGGTGAGTTCTGGGAGGTTAGAATGGCTGTGTCACTTATCCTGGGGAATATCCAGGAAGATTGTATAAAGAGTAGTAGCATCATCCTGTGGTGCTTAAGTTTGTGTAACTACTCTTTCCTTGTCATCTTGAGGAGTGAAGCAGTGTCCTAAATGCACTGTAATTGTGGATGTTGACTCTAACGTTGCACAATTGCAGTGAAGTGCTGAAATAGTATTGCCTTCTGATGCTGTTTCCAGGAAGATGGTGAGTCCACAGCCTGAAACTGGTACTGACTTCTGAACTGGGATGGAGTGATGACCACTTAGGCTATTGTAGGTTGTGTGGTGGCAGCAGCATATTAAGTCGACTAATGGAGTGCTACATTTTGTGTTTATAGGCTGTGTTTAGAACTATGATAGTATTAAACTGGTAAGCCCTTTCTAAAAGCTGACATAGTCTTTAGAAGGTTTCTCTATTAAAAAAACAAAAACCAAAAAAAACCCAAATAAAAACCACAACAAACCAAACTCTGTAGATGCTTTTCTCGGCAGATTTTAAACAGCAGGAAGTCACTGATTGATCTAGATGCTGATATTATGCTGCTTATATGTGCAATCATTAAATAGGTTTTAATTGTAAATGGCAACTTCCTCTTTAAATGGAAAGTAATTTTAATGAAAGTTTTTTAGCTTGTTGCATACTACAAAAAAGTTAAAGGATTTATATGTGAGATTTATAATCCCGGTGAAACACAAAACAATCTCTTCCAAGACCTCAAGTGTTCCATAGCTTTCCATTTTCTAGTTTTTGTTTTCATGAACTGCTTAGTCTTAGAGACAGAATGGGACAGTAAGTCTCTTCACCATCATCTTCTGGCTAGATGCTACTGACGATGCTCAGACTTCCTGTTTTCTTAGGAAAAGGTCATCCTAGTAATTCAAACCCTTCACTGAACTGTGGTCTCATAGAAACTTTATAATAGAAATTAAAGACCATCTATGCCTTTCCTGTTCATAATCTCAGACTACTTGCTTTTGCTTGTGAACAAATAGTGCTGGCTAGTAGCACTTTTCTGTTGGCAACTCCATGTTGCATTCAGCCATGTTTTTGGCTTTTGTAGTGCATTTTTAAAAAGGACTAAAACCCAGTAGCAATCCTTTTGGACTATCTTTTGGCTTGCTTACCTTTGCATGCTCAGTAAGGGCAAGCATATTTAGCACTGAAAGGATCTTGCATGAAGGACAACATGGAAACGTCTTAGTTCGTTGAGCAATTCCGCTGTAATTTCAAGAAACGATGACTTCTATTTATGCAGAGCTCTAAAGTTCAACTCTGCTGCTGAAAGCGAATCTCACTTGCTGGAGGTGAAATGCATCTTTTGTTCTTAACCTTAGTGATTCCTTGGCAGTGAGTGCTAGTGAAATAAATCTTCAGGGCCTGATTTAAGAAGTCTCTTGGCATTCTTATTTCTTCTTGTATTAGAAGAACCTTTCGCAAGCATCTTGGCCAAATGTGGTTAAGCCTGCTGTGTTGGTTGTTACTGTGTCTCTTTGAGCGTTGCTCCCACAATGTCATAGAGGTGATGTAAGGACATGCTTTTAGGCCATATAGCACGTAATGCAGCACACAATGGCAATTCTGTTGCTCAAAGCTGGTAGAAAAAAAACTAGGAAAACTTGCTGGTGAAATGTCTAATGGAAATTGAACAATCTGTGACACTAACTATGGCTGTTTCAACTAACTACTGGTTTGAAATGTTGTGTGGAGTATCAGGTAGGGGTGTGTACATGTTGGTGACTGTTGTTTACAAACAGCTGCTCTGCTTAGTTGCATTTTTTTGGCTTTAGCTACTGCTTCAAATTGATACAGTGTACTTTTTAAGACACCCGATAAGTTTCATTTCAAACTATAGTTCTTGCTGCATACTCTAGTCTTTCTTCCCTAGATCAGTTTTTTCAAATGGCAATGTGATGATGTCTTCCATGTTTCTCACATAAAAATAGAATTGTGAATTGGCTGCTTGAAATATGACAAAACCAGTCAAGATTTCAGTTTTTCTATGGTTTTCTAGATATTTGTTCTTGGTCTTAAAATCTACTTGCTCAACTTCTTCATTGGGCTTCCTGTGTAACGTTGTTAAACCTTGGTGTAATTCTCATGGGGTGGTAGTCCTGTGGCTCTTGTGTTTACCAAGTAAACAGCTGTGGCCATTTTAGATGTTACTTTTCAGATGGAGGTTACTGACGCTGTAGTGGAGTTAGCAGGAAGGTAGGCATACCATCTGCTCTGCTGTCATATTGTGAACTTACCTTCTTGGGTGATTAAAGCAGTGTGCCATACTGAACTCAGACAACTGAGGTACCATTTAGTTCTGCAAAGTCTGTTACCTGCTCATTAGCAGCTCTCTCCTCTGGAGATTGCCAGGCAGCTGAGGGGATATAATATTACAAACTGCAGCAGCAAAATTAACTATAGCACATTTGTCAGAGCTGAGAATTGCCTTGCAGGGATCATACATAAATGAAATTAGTCACTGAAGGAAGGAGTACATTATTTATTGGCTTTTTGGAGGTGATATTTTATTACAAGACTGCCAATATCAATCCCCCATCTTATATTTTTAATTTGCCCACCTACATTATGACAAAGTTCAGCATCTCTTATGGGCATTAAAATTCTAGTCTAATTACGCACCCTGGCAAGTTAAAACTTGTTAGATGGGTTATCTTAATGTTATGTTAGTCACATCTAAGTACTTAGATGCTACAGTAATAGAATGACACCAAGTGATTAGTGCAAAACGAATAGATTCTCATTCACAGTGATTCTGAAGCCTCAGCTGAGCACTAATTCATTCTGATGGTTTCTGGAGCTCTGATTACAAAGTGCTCTGGCTATTGTGCCTCCCAAGGCTACCAGTGTCAAACAGGTATCTTGACTGGCTGTTGAAGTGACCACCACACGGTGATGTACAAGATAAATAGGTAACCAACAATACTGATGAACATGTTGTCATTAGGTAATTTTCTGCAAATTTAATCTTTAGCATCTTGAGTTAAATTTACCCTGAATCATTTTTGAAGTGTTATAAGTGTAAAATATAGTTGGTTTTCTGGGGGAATTACCTGTTTCTGATTGCTGTGATGGAATGAATGGTGTTTAAATCTGTCTGGTCTAATTCCTCACACAAGTAAAGGTAGAGACCCATTGCTAGCGGTAATTGTGAACTTGTTAACGTAAGCAAGGGAAACATAATCACTGTGTGTACTACTGCCCTCCTTGCAGTCTGTCTAAAGTTAGTTGCTACTTGAGCTCTGCTTGCTTGCTATTACCTGAGCAGCTGTACCAGTACTTAGCGTCCTAGTTTGAGTGAAACCTAGCCTAGATGATTGAGCTTGGGTATGAGCTTCATATGCACAAAAAACTGATTATTATAGAGTACCTGTGATAAGTAGTTTATTTGTAAATACTATTTAACAGCCCAGTGTTTGCAACTTCATGAAAATATAAATGATTTATAAAAACATTACTTTGATTTTTTTTTTACTGTTTTATGGAGCTCACTTTCTATTATCTTTCAAAGTTGTGTTTATGTTGTGTTAGGATACAAAAGTGTTAGTGGTCACCAGATAAGAATTCATTGTCCAGCAGTGCAGAAATCTATGTAATTGATCCTGTGGGAGTTTGGACACATATAAAAGCAGTTGTCATAGCTGTTTGCTAGCTTTTAAGCACTCTCTTCTTCCAAACAACTCTTAACACTCTTCTTTTTAACTTCACTTCAGTTACACAAACTGTTTGTCTTTCAGAGCCAACACATAATCAACCAAACCGAACCAAGAGGAAAGAGAATATTTGAGAAGGCTCCCAGCATCTCATGAATGAACTAACGGAACTCGATAATGCTGGTTCTCCAGAGCCAGGTCTACGGCTCAGAAAAGGACACATGTCTGATACTGCAACAACACAGGCAGCCTTTGAAGAGGACAGCTCTAAGGAGAGGCTTCTTTTAGTGGAGCCACCTCTGTCTTCTGACCAGGAAAATGTAAGTTATATGATTATCTGTTAAGTTTGCTAGGAAAAATAAGTTTTGACCCAAGTGCTTCAGTGCTTGAAATAAATTCCAAAAATGTGAACTGTGATCCTACAGCCTCTTTATGCCTGCTAAATAATTGTAATAAAACCAGGAAGGTGCCAGAAATATTCAGTTGAATGTATGTGAACTTGGGTGACAAGACGGGGTATAAGTGTAAGTTTACCAGCTTGTATTTTTTTTTTTATTCCCTCCTCAAAGAAATGGGACTTGTACTGGTTTGTTCTCTGCTGAGACACTGCTCATATCAAAAGATTTTTTTGTTCTGTAACTTCTAACTAATTAATAATGAAAGGAGAAGATACATTGACTCTGGTTGAATGTAATCTGAACCTTGGCTAACTGCTATCATTTTAGAGATTAGGACAGAAAAATCTGTTTGCAAGCATTCTTGTTGGAAGAATGGCCATACTGGATTAGACCAAACATCCACAGTGCACAATATCCTGTCTCGGACAGTATCCAGTAATAGACTGATAAGGAAGAGTACAAGGATGGGGAAGCATGTTGTGTTACTTCCCTAGGACACTCTCCCAGCCTTTAGTAATTGGTGCCTCACAGGTTTCCTGAGCCAGTGGCGGTGCATGAGCCTTTGTAAATTTTAGCAGCCATGACATCCTGCGGAAAGGCATTCCACAGCTTAATTAGGTGTTATATGAAGGTATTGTCCAAGCATTGGATAGAATTTCCTTCTGGTTAAAGAGTTTCAGAACTGTAATTAATGCTTCTCCCAGCATATATGCAGATGGATGTCAGCACAGTTAAGTGGAAGAGGCATTCATCTTAGGCTCACTGTTAAATTTATCATGGCTTAATGAGTTTAATCTATCCGCTCAGTTACAGCAATTGTGTGTTTTAGCCAGGAGCAAAAACATGCTGATGCTACTTAATGTAGCCTTCTATGAAGAAGAGTTGGGCTGTTGCTGTAATTGCTTTTGCCACAGATTCTGAGTGTGTGCATGGACCACTATCATGGTTCAGCTGACAAGAGAACCTGTTATTAGGCTGTTTTAACTTGATGAGTTTGAGCCCTTACAGAATTTAGTTTCAGGTGTCCTTGTAATGAGAAGTAGAACAGGTATTCATGGCTAATAAATCAAGCCAATGCACTGTAAGTTGTCCACTGCTATAACTTCTGCAGGACATTCTCAGTATCATGATAACAGGAAATACCCGGAGTCTTTTTCTTTGCCTTTTGTGGAAGGTTGTAAAGCATGTGTATAAGGTGCAAAGTCTTAGCCAATAGTTGAATTTGCTAAGGTTAGAAAGAAGAAAAGTTGAGTTGTACTAGCAGGTACTTTGAACGTGCATATGTTTATCTGACAGTGTGTTTGGGATCATCTTTTCTGAAGGCTGTTTTCATTCTTGTCTCTGATTTTCCTGGTTGAATAATGTGAGTTACCTGTTGCCTGCAGATGGAATAACCCAAAGTAAAAGCCCATAACTGATTATGTTCTGTAATTCTTTCTTTACATTTGCTTAGCTAAATAGAAATTATTTGGATGAATCAAAGTGTTTAATTTTATCATTTTGGAAATAAAAGGTACTCTCATTCTGTCTTCTGCTTTTTCAGGCATTCTTAGCATGTGGCATGTGTTAGTCCCTTTTTTTTGGTTTACTTTCATCCTTACAACAAAAGTATGTGTTTCTCTTGTTTTGACTCATTACAAGTATTTAGCTTTCTTATATTTGATGTCTTCTCTCTTTCCCAGTCTCCCAAAATGCTGCCCCAGAATTTTTTTTTTTGCTATTTGAGCCTTGCTGTTCTGTCTTGAAATTCATCACTTTCTCTGCCTTATATGGCCTCCTGCTTTTCTGACATTTTTTCAGCCTAAACTTTTATTCCTCTCCTCTGTGATTTCTTGGTTTTTAATACTGTGCTATCTTTAAGTTTTTTTCTTAGAAGGTTGAATAATTGATGCTTCAGATGGATCATCCCAAAACACTCTGTTGTTGAAAGTACCAATGTTAGCTTGCCAAATGGCCTTTGTTAGTGGCATACTGCAGTGTTCTAAATAATCTGGAAAAAACATTATGCTATATAACTTCCTTTGTCTTGTATAAGCCTCACCACAGCTGTTACTCAAATGCCAGCTAGGATTCACTTTTTTGCCCTACTGTACCTTCTGGCTATGTGCAACTGCCTCAGTAGAGATGACTTCTTATTTCAAAAGCATGATTTTGCTCTGGTTTTGAAGAGGGTCTTGATTAGATAATAGTAATATGAAGTTATTGTTCTTCTGTAGATGGCAATAGTACTCGGGCGCACAAGCTAAACATAGCCTTATAAAAGAACTCGAGTGGTGCCCGCTCCATTAGTATTCTAGTGGGTAAATGCAACCACATTGAAGCCGATGGTAGCAATCAAGGAATTCCTATGTTGAAGAAGGAAAGTGGATGAGAGCAATATGGTGTCTTGATGGTAGAACAACCATGGTCACTGGATATGCTTTTAAATGCTTCTTATGACGAGCTAATTGTATTGACTTTCTTGAATATCATAATATAGATGTATTCCAATAGATAAAATACTTCCCCAAAATGTACTGGGCCTAAGACTTAAGGTAGTACTGTAAAAATGTGTGTAACTTTATCCTGTGATAATATTGCATTGTTTACTTTTCCTGTTGCCTCCTATTGCCCTATTTATATCACTGCAGCTCCTTTATTTATATTAAACCTGCCTCAAACTCTCCTATACAAGATTCCTTTCCCTCTGCCTACTTGTATATCCAGTTTCTGCTTCACTTGTAGGAGGAAGCAGTCCAAGCTCTTAAAAGGTAGTAGTTGCTTTTGATGAATTATTTTAATAGTCTTTTCTAAGGAGATGTGTAGAAGCATACCGTTGTATTGTTCAGAATTATTTTCCATCTCCCCTGCAGCTTGCATTGTATACTATCTATTTCTAATTTTGATGAGCCAAAATACTGGTCCTCTTTACAAATAAAGCATCTTCATGGAAAAAAATGGAGGTGGTATTAAGAAATCAAATTGAGTCCTAAAAGGTGGTGGTTGTTTTTTTTTTTTTTCCTGAGGCCTTTATCTCTGGCAGCAGTAACCTACCTGGGTGGTTGCATAGCTGTGAACTAAAAATTACATTAAAGATCCTACTTTCTGTAAATTGTGGCATTCACTGAATACGTGTAGCAAAGATTTACTGGCTGTTTTGAGCATGCTTATCTGAAGTAATAATGAGCTGCATCCTTCTGCCAGTGCTGTTAATCTGCCAGTTTTATAATGATGCTTATGAGAAGATACGGATCATATAAAACCAATATCCTTTTACACCTGAACCTTTTAGTCTGTATTTTATCCCATAACTCTGTGATCTCCTCTAGAGTGCATAATGTTGATAAATTAACTCCTCCTCCAAGTATCTATTCCAAAGAATAGATACACATCTTGCTGTCTTGTTTAAATGTGCAATTAGTGTAGTGGCAGATGAGTGGTGTACCTTCTGTGACTTTGAGAAATAGTGACCATTTATCTGAATGTTAAGGAATTGGTGGTGAGAAGAGGATCAGGCAAGCTGCATAATTCTTCTCATTCTTTCAGCAGTTTAAACTTTTTTTTTCTTTCTCTAGTTTACATGTGCTGTGTATGTGTTGATAAGGCACTTTTTTCAGCAGGTGCTTCCCTCCTGTAGCATGCTGGATTGCCTAGTTTTTGGGACAGCATCCTTTCTCCTGTCCTAGAGTTTCTGTGTCTTAAGTGCCTTTGTAATTACAGCAGTGATAGTTCCTAAAGAAATCTCTTTTACAGTGGCTTTGTTAAGCTGACACAATAAAATGCGTGTGACTTCTTATAACTTGGTGAATGGGCTCTTTATGCAGCCCTAAAAACCTGCACTTGACTCTTTCCTTTTATACTTTAACCTGGCAGTGACAGGAGGTAAACAAAAGAACCATTTTCTTTACCTTTATTCCAATGATCTGGCTTTTGTGTTCCTGAATGGTGATTCCTTTCATGCAGTTGAAGGATGTTGTACAGTTGTCCTGTGTAGCACTAAAATATGCCCATCAAGTGGAGACCTGTTGCTTTAAAGTGTGTGTGAACCTACATTAAGGGTTTGGGAGGAGATATGCATGGCTTTCCAGTCATCTGCATGGGCAGAAGAAATTTGGGCAAATACTCATCTGCATTGTTTCTCCGGGAGCATGGGTTTTGATTTCAAGTGGAACTTATTTGACCTCTGACAAATTTCATGATACCTGCATATAGCTGCAAGAGTCTTTCTAGAGCATAAATACCAAAGTGACTTGAAGGAGGGAGGCAGAAGGATGTAACAGATTTTCAAGTACAAAAGAAAAGCTTCAGAATAATTGAAGGTGAGCAGGTGACTCGAGGCTTTTAACTTGAATCATAGAACTTACTCAAAGCCTTTTCTGTTATAGAGGTGTGTACATATTATCTACAAAATTAGACTACAAAAATAGTTTTGGTATTGACAGGTGCATGTAAATTCATGGAATTGTCAACTTGTCTTTATGGTGCATGCTATCTGACTGAAAAAGATTTAAGTGAAATCTTGAAGACCAAATGTAGACATTTGAGTCTTAAGAATAGTCTTTCTGGAGCTTATACTTGTAAACTCTGATTGCCTTCAGTTTTTTCATTTATAGATTTACTTGCAAGTTTCTTGCTCGGTTTGAAACCATTTAGCTTTATTTTCAATCTTGCATCTTACTATTAGTACTTTGGAGTTATGATTAAAAACTTGTCATCTCCTCCCGTATTTGCCTTCTACCTGCATTGCATTGTGGATTTTGTAGGTAGAGGTTGTCTTCTGAGTGTGTACGGGAGAGGCCTGACATAACAGGATTTGAAGTCCCACCAAAACATGCTTGGTTTTGTTTTAAAGCAGATTATCTTAAATATTTGTTGTTCTATAGACTACTTTATCACCTCTTCCTTTCCTCCATTTTTGCAACTGTTTCAAAAGAGTGTTACTTCTTTGAAAGCATGTGAATTGCCATTTTACTTCAGATCAAAAGATCTCAACATCTGAATTTCTCCTTCACTTGCTTTTCTAAGCACTGGAAGTAATGTATATTTTGCTTAGACAGCTAATCAGTGAAATAAGT
>NW_009598365.1:0-20766 GCF_000690535.1 Cariama cristata | reverse complement strand
TCTAGGTTCTTTCCCTTCCAATAGCCTTTTTTTTTTGTACAGCAAAGCACTTTTGGATACATAGAGCAGAGTATCTCCAGGTATTCCCACGTAAATGGTACAAAGACATGTGATATGTCTATGGAGATGGTTTCCAGACTCCACAGGCTTGAGTTGGTTGGATGCTGATGCGTCCTTCACTGGCAGTTGATGTACCAGGTTTATTAACAGGCTTTTAGAGCTTGAATGTCTGCAGATAAGACAGAAACTGGTGACCTAGACAATGTTCTGCCCAGAAGGCTGGTAACATGTGGGAAATGTCCTTTGTCTCCGTCTGCCCTGTCTCCCAGAAAACTCTTATGTGAATTAACAAGAAAGTTGTAGTAGGTTATAGCTTGTTAAGTTGCAGCTGGATTGAACAGTCTCCTATTAGCCTGGAGAGTCTGAGCTCTTTGAGAGGGGAAGTGTTGGTACTCTGCTGAGTTTGCTGCCTGCCAGCTGGTTTTGTAACCGTTGCTTGCTGTGCTGTTTGTTGAAACTAGGAGGAGGAGGGAGTGGTTTTGTTTATAATTCACTGGCACAACTGTTTCCCTGGACAAGGGTTAGATTCCACGGTTTTTGCCTTTGTTCTGGAGATCTTATCTGCCTGATTTGGGCAGCAATGTGGGACGTGATGGCCTTTCACAGTGATACAAGAGAAAATAGTGTTGTACTGGTGGGTTAACTTGCATCTTCCTCTGACTGTTGTAGGTTGATTGACTCTGCTCTTATCTTAAATTCAGCAGTACACTTTCAGTCTCTCTTTGTCTATTTTTTTAACAGAGCATTTTTTTCCATAAGCCCAGCATGCTTGTTTTCTTTTTCTGCTGTCAGGATTAACAATGACAGAGGAGCAGAAAATGGCACATGAAAATCTTCTGTAGTAGAAGTAATTTCTGCAGGCTTTTCCCCAAAGCGTACTGATGAGCATATATATGCAGCCATCGAGGTCTTTGGTCCTTGTCAAGTACTGGGCATTGACAGAAAATCAGTAGCTGTTACTGCTTAGAGATTCAACAAACCCTTTTTATCTGAAGATATTTAATGAGGGAGTTTATTAAATAATGTTTAATCTAACAAGGGTATATTAGCAAGGTTGCTCAAGCCAAAATGTGACTTTCTCCTAGGACTATTTGCTAAATGAATGTTAAACTTTAGTGCTTGTTTTTAATGAATGCCAGCAAGCAGTCACCCCTGACCAGTTGCATAAAACTGTTCCCAAGTGCTGTATCAAATGGAGTGTAGCTTTTATAAGAAGGTGACTTACAAAGGAAAAATACTAAACTCCAGGAACCTTCAAGTACTTAACATTTTGACCAATAGGCTGAAAGGGTCTTTGACAGAGCACTAATGAAAGAGTTTTTTTGGTCCCATGACAGCAAAAACAGCTTTGCACACCCTGCTTAGAGGGTGAATGTAGTTAACTTCTTGGAAGCTGTGGTGCGTCTATGTTTACAAGCCTGTCAGATTAAGAGAGAATGTAAACTCTAAATGACAAAGCTGTTATTTTAGAATAACTTGGTATATGCGAGAGTTGGGAGAAGTCAAGGAAGGTTTTAAGGTGCTGTGCTTTTCCAGTTACTTACTTAAAATCCAAAGAACATAAGCTGATGAAATTGAGAAATGTGCAATGGGCCTCTAGGAGAAATGGCATGGCATGGCACCACCTATTGCTGCTTTCCCCTTACAAAAGACCGGTTGATAAAAGGTCAGTTGACAGAATGGGCACAGAGGTGTTGCTGAAAAAAGCAATCTGACTAGCTGAAAAGGATGTTACGGGACTGTGATTAGAAAAATAGCATTTTTATTTTGTAGCCTTGAATGTATCTTGGCCATTTTGCTGAATGCTCTCGAATTACTGAATCTGGCATGCCGCCCCAAGAAACATTAAATGACTTGAATGTCATGTTAAACACTATTAATCTTTCATCTGATGAGATCAAGATAAACAAGAGCAAAAACTCCAAGTCATGTCTAGACTTTGTGACTTCAGTTTAATATGGGGGATAACAGCGGTATTGTAAATGCAGCGACATATGTTTACTAACTTGCATTTTAAGAAGACAATTGTATATATGTACTGAGTCATATAATATCCCATGACTCAGTGTTAATCAAGACATTTGCTTTTTCTGATCTATCTTGCCTGTGTTACAATGATGTGTTTGTATCAAGGCAGAGTTCTGTCAGGATACAGATCGCGAAGACAGTGAGGGAGCATCTATCAGCAGCCAGAGGAAGCAACAAGAACATTAGAACAGACTGCCTCATGCTTTGGAAATTACTTTGATGGTAGCTTTAGGGTACTGGAGACATCTTGATGGTGAACTGGCATCACAAACAGTTGAGCTTTGAGACTTGGAACTTCATTAACTCCAGAGCTTAATACTACATAGATATGTGCACAGTCGGTCAGGCCCTTGAGTAACTGAGTGATACTGTCTAAAAGGGAACCCCTAACACAGAAGAGTTCTGCCCTTTCTGAGGTTTAGGAGACTTGTATTGCAGTTACTAGTGTTACTGGCTAACGTGTGCACTTCTGGTTCTGCATCAAATACCGTACATGCAACCAGTGAAAACTGTCAAATTTCTGAAAGTGCAATCCTGAAAGCTCCTGGAAGTTTTGAGAATACAGTAGCCTATTGAAGTGATCACTAGTTTAACTTAACTTAATCCATGCCTAGCTAGATTCTTAGGCTCCTTCCTAACTGATGAGCACTACCAAAAGTAGGACTGGATATCATTTTCCATCCAACTGGTATGTGTTGTAAAGGAACTTGGCCTTGCGCATGATCCGCAGAAAGTATTCTGTAGTGGATTTAGTAGTAAAATAGGAGCCAATACTCCCTATGTTTCTGTTGCACTAACTCGAGTTCCTTAAATCCCTTGGTTATCTGAACAAACTTTGTTACCCAATATGAAGCTTAACTAGCAAAAATGTGAGTAATTTCTGCCAGATTAGTATTGGATTAGCTAATCAACCCAGGGATCAGAGGGATGCCAGAAGCAACGTAAAGGAAGATGGGGTGAGGGACAGGAGGACCACTTTTGACAGAGTAAGCTTCCTAGATGGCTTCGTTCAAGTCTGATTTATGTTTCAGTTTGCACACTCTCATGAACACAGATTGAAGTTTTCTAGCAAACTTGCATTCTGAAGTGGTGAACAAGAGCTTGCTTGTCACCTGTGCAAGTAGTAGTCATGTACAAACTCTCAATTTTTCTAGAAATCCTTAAACTGACATCAAGAAACTACAGACTTCAAGAAACTACACTTTTACCACTTGAAATCCAGAGAACACAACTTTCTGAAAACTGGGAAAACAGTTTGTAGAATCTTTTTCTACAATGGTGAATTGACTTCTGACAGGCTTTTCCATAGTAAGGACATTAATAAACAGTGTATCTGATAACAGATTTGAGAGTGATAGTATAAACGGTGTTAATGTATGTGAGAAGGATAAGCTGTTGCAGTAGACAACAGACGTATATTACATTTACTAGAGCAGATTTTACTGCAGTTTTCTCCGTAGCAGAGTCTTTGGCTATGTGATCTGATTTTTTTTTTTGGACTGTATTCAGGCAACAAATTCTCGTACTAAATGTAAACTTTTTTAAACTTTTATGCCATTGCTATAGAAGAGTGAGATTTTAATGTTAAAATAAACTTATTTAATGATGGGCTGTGCAATTAGGCTGTTAAGTTTCTTGCTCTTGTTTGCTCTGTTGCTCCAAGTCTTGGTTTTGGCATTAAACCATTTCTGTTACTACCAAAGCACACTCTGAAATTCATGCTTAGAAGACGATCTGTCCCTGGAAGTGTGCTACCTGGAATGCTGTACAAAGTGGTATGATTAAGTCTGATTTCTACCTCTTTATTTTACCTTTTATCTATCATTGTTATCCCAAAAGAATCTGGAAAACTTCCCAAAATGAAGTGAATATGGATAAACTGGTAAAACTATTTTCTTCCAGCCATTGTCACTTGTCCTTCAGCTGTAGTTTATTCTCTGGTACTATTATTCGACTCAGGATGCATTTATAGTTCTGTTTTATAATTTCCATCTCATTAGGTATCTGTACTATGTTTGTTGGTATCTTTAACACTCTATGCAAAGAGGGTAGGATGAAAATTGGAAGGATTGTTTGGCATTTCCATAGAAATAAGTGTCCTGACCCTCTACAGTGTAAGTGTACAGCAACTATGATTTCTGATTTCTGTGAAAGACTGATTTTACGCATTGCTGCATATGTGCAGCAGAAGAATGACAGCTAATGATTGCAACAAGTTTGCTTGTTACAAGTGATGAGGGTTTTTACTTAAAGATACTGTAAAATGCTCTGAAGACTTCACAGAATTATTAGTCAATATTTGGGACTGCTTTTAAAAGAAATTGAGTAAATTAGATGGCATAAAAGAACATCTAAGACATTAGCCTGGTGAAAATCCTTTTGGCTAATGATCTAGAAAGTACAAAGGCAAAAATTATTCTGGAAGCACTTGATTCAGGATATACTGTACCTCATTAAAAGTGGGAATATCAGAGTCTTGTTCTGGGCTCTCACTTCTTGCATGGTTTTAGGCAAGTGAGATTATTTACCCAATGTGTTCCCCATTTTAAAATGTGATTCTGTGGGCAGAACTTAGAAATAGTTGAAAACGAGTCCTAAAGCGTATGCTTGCTTATGTTGTTGTGTTCTAGAATTATTCTTGAATTTCTGATATGATCAGCCAAAGAAGAGAGAATATGGGAGTCCTAAGATACAAAGCCACAGGGGAAATTTTACAACAGTATGCCTTGTGAACAGGAAAGCAGCATTTTTTCCTTTCAGTCATTGTCTGAAGAGTTGAAGGTCAATAGACTCCCTCAGATTTCCAGATGAAAACTGGCATTGGTGTTGCACTCCAGCTATAGATTTCCAACTTCCAAGAAGCACAGTTTGCTGTTCTTTCTAATGGGACGTGATGGGAAGGAGTTGAGAGAGAATGGACATTCCAGAATGGACCTCATTTTGCCTCCTTAGCAAAAGACTAAGCAGCTGAGCTTTAGTTTTTTTTTTCCTCTTGAATGCTAATTTTGCGGTTTAATGGCAGGAAGGAGATAGTAAAATCAATTCCATTTTCTGGCAGCAATCTGGACTGTGTATATGATACAAATTCTTTTTATCACTAAAAGAAGCTCAGTAATGATTTGTTTGTAGGCACATTGCCAAAATGCAAAGATTTTGGACTAGTTCATAAATAGCTGTGCTCTTCAAGCCTTACAGTCTGTTCAAATTTAAACCTTCCCATCATTCTAGAAATGGGAGTATGTGAAGAGGGGGAAATGAACATTTTTTGGCTTTGAGTCACTGCGCAGACTGCAATGAATACAGGCTTTGATTCCGTAAGGGACCTTTTTTCCTTCAGTCCACCCAGTTCTGTAAATTGAGGATTACTAACTTGTTCAGCTCATTCCAGCTGGACATTGTGTGGTCCTGGGGGAGGGAATTCTAGGGTACCTAAAAGGCATAGCAGTACTACTTGTATCAAGTACATTGGAACTTAAACACTAGCCTTGCTTTTTTGTAAGTTGTGTTCTTGGAAACAGGAGATTTCTTTGATTTGTAAGATTGTGCAGACTATCGTATCTTATCCAGACCCCCACGGTGGGCTTGGACTAGATGATCTTTAAAGGTCCCTTCCAACCCAAACTATTCTATGTTTCTATGACCTTGAGTTAATTATTTATAATATTGAAAACTGAGAGTCCTAAGCAGAGAGATCCATTAGTAGAAAAAGCCAGTAAAATTGGCGGTGTGGGACATAATGTCATTGAATGTTGTTGAGTCAGAATGAAACAAAATTTGTTTTTCATTAATACGCTTTCTGGTCCAACAGGACGTGTGCCTATTTCAGAAAGACATTAAACCTATTTACATCTCGATGTTCCTGATGCCTTTCTTAATAGAATTAATGGGATAATCTAGGCAGTGAGAGTGTATTTAGTACTGTCTTACACTGCTGTAGGATCTGGCTAGAGCTGATCAATATTTATATCAATCATCTGCTATAAAATGTGAAATCATTGCCCAGACTTGCTCAGAGGAGGTGTTGACCGCAATGATAAATCAAGGCGAACAGCCAGTACAAGGGACATGGATTACGCACAAAGATTCATTTAGTCAATTGCATTGACCTAGTGTGGACAAATGTGAGGTCATACATAAAATGCGAAGGTGGTATACTATGTATTACATAGCAGAGATCTGTGTTCTGGATAAGCAAAATTGGGTCAAGAACTATGAGGTGGGGGGACCTCTTCAAAACATGAAGCTTCAGTGGCTATGGCAAGCCTCGGGTACAAAAGCAAGTATTAGCATGTCATTTCTCTCTCTCAAAAACCAAAGATATTGAGGAATCTAGATAGCTCACTGTAGGTTGGAAAAAGTCTCCTTTTACTTAATAAAAAATGAAAGTTTTAAGCAGCTTGCTCAGTTAACTTGTTGACAGAAATAGTTAATAAAGCCTTACTCTAATGAGAGCGCTGTAATATGGGATAAATGCACAGCCAGATCTGATCTCTGACTCAAAGTTCAGGCCATTAACTTGAACATTACTAGATTCTCAGTCACTTTGGATGCATTATTGATAAGTAAACCTGATTTTAAAGTTGTTAACCTTCATGTGGGAGTAGGAGGGAGAAAAAGTGTTGTGGCTTGTAAAATGGAGGAGGCCAGTCTCCATACAGATTGTGGAGCTTTTTTGGAGGTGCATGGCAGCTTTCTGCATCAAGCCTGAAGGGTACAAAAGGTTCATTCTCTCTCTTCTAGCTTTCTCACACTTGTTCACCTTGGAAACTGAACCGTTGAATGGCGTCTCTGATGGGCCATGGGCATTGTAGTAAACAAACAGGAATGCAGAACTTTTGTGGGCCCCTAGTTTTTTTCCTAAATGGAAAGCTACAGTGCATCATAATGTGTAGGTGATGTGATAAGTCAACATAGGGTAGAAAACTACCAAATCTCGTTCCTACAAAGTTACTATAGTGATATGTACCAGCTGAATATCCAGGCTCAGTGGTTTTTTTTCATAATTCTCCTGGTACACCTTGGGGATATGGATGTTTCTCTTTATTTGAATTTTGCTTAAAACTCTGATGTCTGTTACTGCTTTTCTTTGATACCTTGTCTTTGTCTAGCTGGCAAAGGTTTCATACTAGTTTCTGAAATACCTTGAAAGTCAAACAAATGATTAAATGTCCATCACTGGATTATGAGCTGAACAGAAGTGTCAGTTACAGAATAGATCTTCAAGTTTGAACTAAAAATTGAGGTGAAGCATTTATAACAAGGTAAATGGGTTCCTCTCCTTGGCTTGCCTTTTACGATCCTAAAATGCCAGATAGGTTATAGGGGCATTAAGGCAGGTGTAGTGACATTGAAACATAAAATAGGAAGTAATCCTTCCCTAGAGATGGGTAGGCTGCAAACCTCAGACTTCATATCTGGGCTTTAATGAAGCATAACTTAGAGAAGAACACTACTTTCTTCCAAACCTGGTAAAAACATGTGCAAAATGGATTAGACATCTAAGTTGTTCTCAGATACATAAGGATGTAATAATTTTTTTCTGGTTCTTTTGAATTCCTTCCTCAGTGCTGTACAAGGACGGAAGACTTCTTTATTTGCCAAGACCTCAAATCATAGTTTCATATGGAAAACATCACCTTTCTCTGTTCATCTTTCTACAAAGCGTTTTCTCTATTTTTTTTTTTTTTCCCTCCCCAGTGTTCTGAGGATTATAAACACAATGATGAGTCACCTCAAGAAGACGAAGGGTTTATGGGTATGTCACCTCTTCTACAAGCCCACCATGCTATGGAGAGAATGGAAGAATTTGTGTGTAAGGTAAGGGCATGTGAAAACTTCTGAAGTAGCTTCCTTTTTTAGGAAGCTCCAGTGGACAACAGACTATACCTGCAGCACAACTGTGCTACTAATGTGAGGGAGAGCAGGTGCACACCATTCCTGAATGGGCATCTCTCATTATAGCTAGTAACACTACAGCTTCTCAGCATCTCAGTTGGCCATAAATGAATAAATTGTAAAGCATGGAACAACAGGGATTATAAATGAGACTTTAAAGCTGATCATGCAACTGAGGAGTCTCTTTTGAGAAACACCTGTGAGTGCAAAGCAGAATAAAAGCCTTCTGGTTCAAGGCACTTACACTTACAAGGCCATTTTTTCCACATTTCTTCAAACTTGTGAATATTTAGCTTTTCCAGCACTGTTTGCATTTGTTGAAGAATAAGCTTTATCCCTTACTTAAAAAGAAAACAACGCTGTATTAAAACTATATTTAATATTGTATAATTAAAAATATTAGTTAAATAATAGTTTATAAATATTGTATATTTAAGTCCATTGTAAATTTTGTAATTGCTGACCTTGGCTCAATTCTTGCTACTTTTTAGAGCCATGGGGCCGTATCAGTCTGGCCCTTCTTCCTTGGTGAAAGGAGGGCTGCCCCTTTATACGGTTGTTCATGCTGGTTTTTTTTTTAACTATTCTTTGATGTTTTTACAGAGGGGACCTTAGTTACTTGATCTCCTTTTGCGTAGGGATTGTTTTGTTTGGCCTTTTTTTTAGAATGCATCTTTTCCCCTTTTTTAGATGTTCTGTAGGGTGGATTGTGTAAAATTAATTCCCTCCTGCTGTTCCTACTTCAAGTTTTTGGTTCATGAAGTAAACCAGTTATTTTCTTTTTTAATATATTTAAGAACCCAGTCTTTAACTGGGTTGGTTATTCTGATTGATTTTGTCTTGCTTCCATGAGGGAGTGTGGAGAATTGATTTAAAAACTCTGGGCTCTTGTTGTTGAAACTGAAATAAGAATGTAGCTTTTTAAACTTAGTGTTTCAGGATTCTTCAGGCTCGCTCCTGTATTTCTAGCCAGACGAAAAATCCAACGAACACTGCAGAAACAACCCCGGTACATAAAGCAATTCCCTGATATCCCTCTGCTTGGCAGTGCTGCTTCCGATGCCAAACTGAAGACTCCATGTATCTTATGTTACTAAAGCAGCGCTAAGAACACCTGTGCACACTTTTTTCATTTGGAGCCACCTGCAAGAATAGATGTGTGCACATATGCTTACTCTCCCTTTAAAGAAGAAATCTGATGGAATTGACTCATGGATCTGTTGCCTTAACTGATCTGTCACAGTTTGTTTTGGGAGTGTGGGAGCACTTTTTTTCCAACCTGGACAAGGGATTGGACACTTCTCACTGGACTCTTGCCACTTCATGCTTTCTGGCCCATATTAGTGCTGATGGGTAGATTTTTTTTGCTGGACTGCCGCTAATGCTAGCAGATACATAGTCAGATTGGCTTGTGGTTGGAAGAACAGGCTTTTACTTTATTTATTTCTTGGAGAAAACTAGATATAGGCTTCTTCAGTTAAGTGGAAAGGATGATCTATGAAAATAACAGAACATGGAAATGAATTAAATACTTTCCCTTCCTGTTCAATGAAATGCTGAAGTATTTCTTTCTCTGATGGTACAGTTCAACTTCATAATTATACTGTTTTGAATAAGGGACAGTGACTTAAGCATTATATTTCAAGTGTAAAGCTTTTTACCCAGAGATGTCCCATCAACCCTTTTCTGTGTACTGTACTCATAAAAGTGTTAGAGTTAGTCTACTAGTATGGGTTTTCTGACTTTTGCCATATGTCAGTGGAACTCAATTCCCTGCATTTAACTAAAATCTTCTAACTTCTAGGTATGGGAGGGCCGATGGAGAGTCATTCCCCATGATGTTCTGCCTGACTGGCTAAAAGACAATGACTACCTATTGCATGGACACAGACCACCCATGCCTTCATTCCGGGCTTGTTTCAAGAGTATTTTCAGAATACATACAGAGACTGGTAACATCTGGACACATCTTCTAGGTATTTTCAGCTTGCTCTAATGCTAATTGGCTTCATTGCTCTCTTTCTTTGAGAGTAAGATAGAAAGGGATGTGAGGTGGTGAGCATTATTATTCCACTGTTAACCTGTTAAATTAACACGTTGGTATCCCTCTCCTGTGTTTATCCAACCAGGGCTGGATGGGACTTCCTTAATTATGGCATTCAATACAAATAAATGAATAAAAAATTTCCTGATTGTTCATAAATTACTGCTTTCTTTTTTTTTTTTCTAAATGGGTGTTAATTGAGATCACATTTCTTGCCACAGGAACGCACTTAAGTTGCAGCTTGTATGAATGTTTTCAACTTGCAAGGAGCCTTGAAGGGAAAGGGTTTCTTTGAACTATGCCCTTCTCTTTTTGTTTTGCAACAGACTTTTATTGTTCTAGAATGTCCAACTGGTCAGTCATCTTGCAAAAAAAGTGAAAATACAGAGTCCATGCAAGTCTATATTACATCAGTCTGAGACAGAAGTGTGGTTGGAATGCATAACTGAAGTAGGGCAGTACTTTAGTCTGCATGTGTGCTGCTGGTTGTCATGCAGCTCCTATGTTTAGTGCTTCTGTACATTAAAGTCATGCTTTTAGAAAGAAAAGCTTTCAGTATGCATGAACTTGACACCTTTCTACCTTACCGTTTTTCAGGATGTGTATTCTTTCTTTGTCTGGGAATCTTCTACATGTTCCGGCCAAACATGTCCTTTGTAGCACCTGTGCAGGAGAAGGTGGTTGTTGGATTGTTCTTCTTGGGAGCCATACTCTGCCTCTCCTTCTCATGGCTCTTCCACACAGTTTATTGCCACTCAGAAGGTGTTTCCCGGCTCTTCTCCAAGTAAGTGTCTAGAGGATAGAGCAGGCCAAGTAGGAAACAGGTGGGAAAACAGGGTTGGGATTTATGCCTGGAGCCCCAGTGTACGAGTTTTTCATTGCATGACTGCATGTACTTTGGAACAGAGTTGAGCAGAGATTCAATGCAGCTTCTTCTAATTATTGTTTGTTTCAGCATGAGGTTTTGTGATGTTGTTTTAGTCTTAAAACTCCTTCATTTTCTGCTGTTTGGCAGGCATATGCGTGCATCTTGCTGCTGTAATATACCTAAAGCTTAGTTGCAGGACTTCAAATTTTTTATGCAACTGTCACTTCTTGTCATTTCAACTATTCTGAGTAACTATAAATCTTAAACTTACGTAAGACAGCTCCACAGTGTGTATGAAGATGTCTTGGTCTTTTGGTTTTACTACGCGGTCTTTTTTGGCTGTCTGCTAAATGTCTCATATTTCCTAAGATTACTGAACCTAGGATTGTGTAATCTGCAAGACCACCTCTAAAGTAACCCAGCAATTAAAATCTCCACTGAAAAATTACCTCCATCTTTTGTAGGAGCGTTTTGTCAGAGTGTGGTAAAAAGCAATGGCTGTAGGAATTACTTTTCTTCACTGGTGTACAGAAAAACAGCATGGTTGAAAAATTGTGACATTATTCCCCAGTAGTCACTTAAGCTGATGCCTGAGTCATACTTGTTGTGTTTGTGTTGGCTGTGCTGTCACAACATACTGTGTGCCCTTTTTTGTGTTCCGAGGACTCTTGTGCTGCTTTTTTCCTCATCCGAAGCTTAAATCTGAGTTTTCCTCGAAAAGCTTTGGTTTAAAGGTGGCTGTATGTATTGCTGATGACTGTCCAAAAATGGCCTTACTAGCTGTCTATCAAGGTAATCCATTACGGTAGGAGGGCATTGGTGGAAGAGTTGCCATCAGGAAGTAAGTTGCAACGTGCGAGTAACTTCATTCTGCAGTGAGAAGTAGACAGTCAGTGTACTAAAGAAGAGAGTGTTGGTATGAGGACTTTGGAAGGTTCACGTTTCTTATCGAACTGATTTTTGTCTCCTCTAGGCTGGATTATTCTGGCATTGCACTTCTCATAATGGGCAGCTTTGTACCATGGCTGTACTACTCCTTCTATTGCAACCCTCAGCCTTGCTTCATCTACTTGATTGTGATTTGCGTCCTGGGCATCGCAGCCATAATTGTCTCACAATGGGACATGTTTGCAACCCCTGAATACCGGGGTGTAAGGGCAGGTAAGACCTGAAATTAACTGTTTTGCCTCTTGACTGCCTTTTCCTCCTTCCTACTTGCCACTTGGAAAAAACGCCTTGGGAAGACTTAAGAGAGCTTAATTTTATAGAGAGCTAATACTCTTCAATTGGCAGCTTGATGGGTTTTCTTTCAGCATTTGTTGTAGCCAGCTGAATGCACAGATATGGGCTGGTGCAAGTCCTGGAAGTGCATTCCTGAAATGGACAGTAACACATGCAGTAGGGAAGGTAGTGCAAAGTATTTCTAGCTATATCTAGCAACTTTGCTCTCAAAAAAATGACTGACTGCTTGGTGTGTGTATGTGTACTTCTACGGTTTGGCTTGTTTTTGTAATACCAGGCTCAGATGCCAGCAAATCATTAAATGATTGAATTAATCTGAATGATTTGCCTAGATAAAATACATATTTAAGACAAAGGGCCTAGTTCTTCTCTTCACATGATCAAAAGAACAAAACCAGATTTGGTTTCACATTCTGAGGTAGGAAGAAAGAGAAAGCTTTAAGGGGCAGCTATGGAATGTGCACACAGCCGGGTTGAGTAGTAACATTTCTTGTTACTTAACCTGCATATGCTGTCTACAGTAAATCTAGATTTCCTGGACAAGCTATGGGTGTACCTTCAGAGAATTCAGCCTTCCAAACAAAATCTGTGGATGGGACATGATTATTTCCCTCATGCACACTTTTTTAACAAGATTTCTGTATTTGCTGCTGAAATCTAAAGGAATAAACTATATTCTCGTATATGGCAGATCAGATGAGTCACAGATACTACTTTTCTGTTTCCTAGGGCTACTTGTACAGTATATGATAAATAATATCTTTGTTGTCTCTCTTTGTCTTGCTCTTGAGAGATTATTGTCAAGTGAGACACAGTTCATGTAGCCTCAGTGCCCTCTACAGCCCAAGATGTGTAACTGGCTTAATGTACATTAAAGCTGGCAGATGCAATCAGTAAATGAAATATTTCAGTATCTGCTGGAACATATAACTAAGTACCTTCTGGTATATGAAGGAAATCTGTGCATTCTTTAACTTCCTTTCCAATAAAGCTCTTTTGGGGACCTCCAGCTTCAAGAGTTGTCACCTTTTTGCTGCTTTGGCAAATACCAAGTTTTCCTTCCATACTTTTTGTGTTTTCATTGTCTCCACTACTGTGTTCAAACCTGACTCTCCCACGTTTTCTTTACCTCCCAGGAGTATTTCTAGGTCTGGGTCTTAGTGGGGTTATTCCCACCCTGCACTTTGTCATCTCTGAGGGGCTCCTGAAAGCAGCCACAATGGGGCAGATAGGCTGGCTGGCACTCATGGCATGCCTGTACATCACTGGTGCTGCACTATATGCTGCCCGCATCCCGGAGAGATTCTTCCCTGGCAAGTGTGACATCTGGGTGAGTCTACAGAATGACTGGATGAGGAGATCATCATGAAAGCTGGTTCCCCTTGAGGCTGGAGGATGTTGTGTCAGTTTTCTTATTGCAAGTATCAAACTGTTGCACCAGAAGCACAAGTCTTAAGGGGTCGAACAACTGTGGGCTCTCTGAGCCCAGCTTACCTGGTGCCTTTCTTGCTGAGTTATCACAAACTGGCTGGTCTGAGGTAACAGCTGGTGTGCAAATTCACGCCAGCACATGTACTAGATAGCTTGAATAGATGGGTAAGCAACTTCGTGAACCTTTTTGTGTGTGCAAACACACACCTTACCTTGCTTCTGTGCAGAATAGTGCATGTTAATTTCTCTGATGTTCAGTGTGTTCTCTGGGATCTTCACCACGTCTGGGTCCTCATCTTGTGCAGCCAGTGAAAATGCTGGATAGAGATGGTAGACTTTGGAAGGATCTCTGGCCCAGAAGAAGGGAAAGTGGGGTGAGCAAGAGTGTGGGTGGGGGAAACTTGGTGTGAGGGCAAGGACCATGAAGACTGCAAAGGGGAAATATGTGGGGAACATGTAAAGAAAGAAATCAGGTGGTGCAAGAGTAGAGATGAGAGAGGAGTGGACATTTGGAAGGCCACTGTACTTCAACTAGGATAGTTTAAGGCCCCTAAAGAAGACTAGAAGTGAGAATGAGACCTGGGTGGTTTGCGTGGCCTTTGCACAGCACTGGTTTGCTAGGTTTGTTTAAATGGCCAAAGACTTGTTAGGATAGTGAGCTAGGCTCCAAAAGCACTGGTGTACCACCAGCTCTTTTCCAAGCTTCCCGTGGAGCCTGCAAATACACATTTGTAGAAATTTTTCAAGACCATTATCCATATCAGTATGGCTTCTCTCAAACAAGGGCATGCTTTGTCATGTAGTTCCCTCATGGTTTTCATTCTGCTGTACTATAATCAATAGCATCCTGGGCATTCATTCAGACCATCTGGTTGTTTCTAGGGTTTAATATAATACCATTTTTTTTTTCTCTGTGGCAGAGAAATAAAATAACAACATTCAAAATCCACTTGGTGAAACTGATGCCTGTGACCAGAGTGGAGTTTGTACCTGTTAGCTTTATGAGATAGCCCTTTTTCTTAATAAACCACCAGTGTGCGTTGTGGAGGAACTGATTTTAAAAGTGTCCTCCTTAAGCGTTTTGCCCAAAGCTCTGAAATTGTCCGTGTCCTTTTGCAGAGATGCACTATAGCATTTCTGTAGCATATTTGTTGATTGACCAGCTGGTTAAGATGACTGTGAAGGAGAGGGGGAGTGTGTGTGTGTGGAGAATGTGATTATCTTGCTAATAATAGGAGAGGAATGGGCTTTAATACACAACTTTGAGAACTTTGCAGCTTGTGGTTTGAGGTACTGCTACGTGTTACTGTGTACTTCAGCTGAATGTGTGGCATTTTTGGAGACAGGGTAGCACTAGAACCCAAAGTACCCCGGCTGAACAGAAGTGTTTTCTTCTCTGCAGTTCCACTCCCATCAGCTGTTTCACGTCTTTGTAGTGGCTGGCGCTTTCGTGCATTTCCATGGGGTTTCGAACCTCCAGGAGTTCCGTTTCACAGTTGGAGGTGGTTGCACAGAGGAAGATGGGATGCAGTAAAACCAGCCTTCAGCCCAAGATCGTAACCAAAACCGTACCGCAAGCGCGGTTGAAGCATACAGGCTAGCAAGATGAATACCTAGAAGAACACATGTTTCAGCTGATGGAGCATGGAGCTTCATGGGGATTCTGACTAACCAAGATAAATTCTATACCTCAAGCAATGGAATGAATCAATTTGAAGACCAGGAAATTCTGAAACCCTAATTTATTCTTGGGATCTACAGATTGAGCTACAGAGGACCCTTTCCAAATCGGCTTCTGTTCAATGCCATATTTATTTGTAGAATTGGGGAGGGATAGCTTAGCGGTTTCCTTTTTTTTTTAAGAAAAAAAAAATCAAGGTTAAATTTATATCCTCTTGGAGGGTTTGGGAGTTGACTTTAGATGCTCTTTTGGGAGAAAAACAAATTGTAAATAAGATTTCTAACTTTCTGTTTAAATAAAATTTATATAAATGTTTTAAACAATGGGTGGGGGGAAAAGGGTTTTTGTAAAGAATGCAACATGCAAGTACCACACACTGTTTCAATTTTGCACAAAATAAATGATTGCAGGAGGACCAGGTAAAATTCCCAGGAGTGAAGCATGTTGGCCCTGCAGATTTTCCTGGTGGCCAGCATGCCCTGGGCAATGTGGGGTCCTGGCCAGCACTTGGAGTAGGTTCAGTACATGTACGCAAGGGTTGTGGAGGCTGGATTAATCATGTTGTCATCCAGGTCACAGTGTTAGCAAGTTTATTTACTCAAGTAACTCGAAAGATACATCTGCGCCCTGCCTAAGCGTGTGGGACAGCTGCCTTCCAAGCTTGTGTGGCCTGTATAGTTTTGGATAGTGGATCTTACAGTTAGTTGTTTTGGTTCTCATCATATGAATTGGAGTGTGGTGGGATGACTGCACATGAAATGGCAAACAGTCCAACTCCATCAGTGCCTGCCTATACCCAAAGGCCCCCATTGAGTAGGTGGTTGCCATTTGTGGGCCTGCTCTGTTTTGTCTAGAACAAATGATGGTAATACACTTGTCAAAAGATAGTTGTGCATGTGAAGGGGAAACAGAGGTGGGGTTAAGATGGACTGGAAAGAAGAAGCTGTGTGCTCCAGAACTTGGAGTTAACAGTTACTGCAGACCTCAAGCACATTACCTTCTCATGTGTCAGGCTCCATATGCCAAGGGAGTTTGCAGGTTTTTCTTTTTTAGAGGAAAAATCCACGATCAGCCCAATGCAGTTCCATTTTATTTTTCCTTAGGTCTGCTTCCCATCTGTGCTTTAGCAATGGGACTGCTGGTATTTCTTAAACCTAAAACTAAGAGTTCAGTTGGATTGCTGTGGAGCAGACACACCTCCTATATAAGGGGAAGCATATACCCTTCTCTTGTGTAATTGATGTAGCTTGATCTTTGGAGCCCAGTCAGAAGCCAGACTGAAAGAGAGTCTTTGGAGTCATAAGATGAAACTTGAACGTTTTGTTTGTTATGGCACAGGTATTGCTTGGAGTGTTTGGTTGGAAATTCGGAGCAATTACCTCTCTCTCAGATGAGTTAAACAGCTCATTAAATGCTGTATTTCACAAGGAAGGTAGGTAAAGGGTGGGTTTTTTGTTGTGGGTGAGTTTTGGGGTTTTTTTTAGAGACTCCTGCAACTTTGAATTTTCATCCTTCAAGAGAAAAATGTGGATTGCAAAGATCTTCCTATACCCTGGATATCACGGAGTGTGTTTTGGGAAGTTACTTTGCCTGATGGAGGCAAATGGAAGCAGAATGCCTTCCTAAAGTTGACTGGATATTAAGGCTTCAACCCTTGACCGGAGTCTTTGTAAAGCCTCTGAGAGCAAGGTCAGCTGCAGAAAGAGGTGCCGCAGTAGTCTGCGGATTAGAGGGATGTGTTCTCAGTAGGATCACTACACTGGATGCCTGTAGGGCCAGAAGTTTATCACAGGTCTGTGTGGTACTAAAATGAAATAAAGAGCAGTATTAACTTGGATGTAAGGGCTGATAAGCACTGGCATCCTGGACAAAGATGTAGAGTTGCCTGGCAGGAAGTATACTGGTGTCTGAGAAGAGCGTGGTACATATCCAAATCGGAGTTGTCTGTAAGGCGCTCTGGGATACCTCTGTAACCATACCAGCAGAAGTGGCAGTCTCCATCTTGGATCATCCCACGTTCACTCCTTGAAGGGTGATTGTAACCTGGTCCTACACAGCACAGAACTATTATAAAAACACAGTACTCCACCTGCTATTCTTAACCCAGTCTCTCCATTCAAGAAGTTTGTGTGTTCCAATAAAAACAACCTAGCTGTGCACTTTTCTGTAGCTCTTGCTGAGAACTCTTCCCAGGTTGGCACCTGAATGCCTTACTCTCAGCAGTCAGAGGCTTGCTTGCTCTGTGTGCAGGTTATTGCCATAGAATAGTTAGGACCTACAGCTTCTTTCCTTCCCCATTAAATAGTGGCCTTGTTCAGTATATTTCTTTTTAAAAATTGCTTACTGTTGGAAGCAATGAAGCACATTCTGGGGTTTTGATGGTTGGGGACTCTGGTGATGGTTCCATAATAAGATGGGATCTTATTACTTGCTGTATTCTTAACTTCTGCTAATAAAAGAACCAAATGGATTATTGTCTAGTTTGGGTCTTTCCATGCTGTGTGTGAAGCTTGGAAGTGTCGCTCTTGCTTTCTTCATTCCCAATGCTTACAGACAACACTTTGTAGGTAAAAGACTTCTGCTGGTGCAGAAACCAAACTGATGCTTAAAGGCTTGTTTACGTACAGTTGAACCAATGCTTGCTGTATGCCTCCTTGAGAAAAGGCCAGTGGGTGGGAGAGTTTGTGCAATTGAAACATTAGTTCTGCTATGTGGCATCCTCTTGATGCCTATAATACACATCAGGTATGTGCCTGGCCTTGCCATAAGATCTCAGTACTGTCTAGTGCGTTTAAATATCACAGCAGACAAAGGTGTCCATGGATTGTGCTGCCTCTTAGTTACAGCGGTAATCTTGAGGGAAATTTGCTTTTCCAAAGTCTAGACTTTTATTCAGTGCTCAACAGAGTTGCCAGTTGTAGTACGGGGCTGACAGTGATGTGAGGGAAGGAGGTGATGTTAGGTATGTCTGGCGCTGCCGCTTTGTGAAGTTGCTGTCATAAGAATTTCCCTGATACACAATTATTCTGAACTTGCAGACAATGAAAAGCCTGGGACAACATGTATCCTGTCTCCTGTCTGCTTGTTTTTGACCTCTGGCATATTTTAAAAGTGACTTGAGGACAAAGTGGGATGGGTGTTGCTGCTAAGTTTCGTCTTTTGTTTCAGAAAGCTTAGCTGCAGCCATGCTGTAGAGTGAGAGCATAAAGCTGCAGGGTGGTCTTGGGGCTGGCTAGCCTTTGTCAGGTCTCTCTCTCCATCCATCAGGCCTCCATCTGAACATAGCCTAGCTATGATTTCAAAGGTTACCTATTTTTGCATGTTTAGAGACACTAATTTTCAGTGGCTCAGTTTTCCAGTTCCTGGTCTTGCAGATTTTAGAGCAGACTGCATGTGTACTGTCCGCTTACTTGCTCCAAGGTTTAAAAGGGCTTTCTCTTGCCGCTGCAGGTTGGGTGCCAGAGGGTAACAGCCAGACAAGGGAGAGGAACAAGCTGGCCAAGGAGTCAAACTGGGTGGAGTGTGGTGGAAGGAGCAGAAACTGTGATTTGTGGACAGTATTGGAAAGCCAAAGATGAAGCACGGGGGTGTGAGAGCTTACAAGGAGAAAAATGGGCAGGAGAGACTGAGGGTGTGAAGAACAAGAGCTGGGGGGGAAAGAGGGTGGGTGTTGGGAGACCTTGGTTGTTGTGGGCAAATTTTTTAGGTGAGTTGAGGTTGAGAAGAGACATTCAGAAGGCCTGGACTCAAATTCCTGGTGTAGAGGAAATGCCTCCCAGCGTGTACCTCTGTAAGGGATTTATTGTTGTCTCCTGGTATGCAGGCTTAGGGGCTGGCAGGGGTGGGAAGAAGTGGGGTTTGGCTGGGGAGGGAGTGGGGCTGGTGCTGACCAGAACAGCCATGTGCCTGGAGTGGGGCCTTCTGCTCCTTTATTGCTGTTCCTCACCTGTCAGCAAACATCTGTGAACTGTCTGAGCAAGATATGCCTAATCCTCCTCTTGTGTTGGCTCACACTGAGTCTGGGCACCTACAGCTGCGCTGTTCATCAGTTACTTGACTCAAGATACATGTTTTGCAGTGACTGGTAAGAGCCAGATCCAGTAAGTAAGTTGTAACAGCTTCAGGATGGATTTTTTTTTTACATGCAAAGCAAATTAAAGGAGCGTGGAGAACATGTGCATCAGATTACAAACAAATTGCACTAAAAGAAGCTGGCATATTTGAATATGAATGGGGTTTATTCTGTTTTCAGAAAGCAGAGTGATACTTAAAAGTTGTCTGGGCAGGCTAAGATTGTATGTCCTGCCTCTTCTGCATGTAGTTGTGGCCGTGCTTTGCTCTCTCCCAAGAATCACTTGCTTCATTCATTGCAAAGGGTGAACTTATCCTGAGTATGGATTAAAGCGCTGCAATCAAGGTGAATGTCTAAGACCATTGCCTAACTTTTTAAGGAGCTGGAAATAAATAAAGTGCATCATTAGGATGGAGGAGCTGAGTTTGGTTTAGTAGAAGCTGTTAGAGGCTTCCCTGCAAAACAGAGTTCTTTTTTTCCCTTTCTTTTTTTCCCCCTTGCCTCCTGTGTGGCATCAAGGAATTTGTTTGAACCAAACTCTCCTGCTCATCCATGCTTCTATATTTGTCTGGAGTGCCCAAGCTGAAATTTTCCAGGCTGATTTCCAGGGGTGCTGAGCACTGATGTGCTTTGCACGAAGTTCCCTAGAAAGATCAGCTCCTTGGAGAGGATGTGTGTTAATTCCTAGGTCCATGTTCCTCTTTATGAAGAAGGAACACCAGCCTCAAGCTCATGGCAACATCGAGCGCATTGCGCCTCATCATCTTCAGCTATTGATGAGCAACGTAGGAAAATCACAGTGGGAAACCCTCTGACCAGCATCACCTGGGCAGTGCTGTGGTTCAGCTGCTGCGAGAGGACTGCAGTGTGACTGGCTCCTTGCTCACCATCAGGAAGGTAGGCTCCTTGGGGAGGGATGGTGGGATGCGAGCCTAGCACTCCTGTGTGTATGTGCAAGGGGATAGTTTGCTGGCTCGCTCTTATTTCTGGCATTTCCAGGAGCTTCACCTCTGCCCTACTCTCCTCTGTTAAAATTCACGTTTGAACAACAGAGCTATTACTGTTTTGGAGCTGGGAGGTGTTTGCACTGGAGATTCATGATGATCTCACTTATTAGCAGCTTCATCTCTATAGCGGTACAACTGGGCACAGAGGCTCTTCACAGTTGGCATAAAAACCGAACTGGTCTAGTCGTAAATGAGATAGGAAAATCATGGGCCTGGCTGGGTTCCCAGAGCAACGATGTGTTTCCCTAACGGAGGCAAATGACACCCAAACCAGCTCCAGTAGCTGTCTTTTATTTTCATCTCTAACCATGCCGAACCTGTGCATATGGTTTCAGGTTTGCCTTAGTGCTGGCTGGAGCTGAGCTCCCCTCAACTTGAAGAAGTTGTTCTCTGCAGCCGAGGCCAGGCTGCGGGGCCGGCCAGCAGCCAGAGCCGCTC
>NW_009598364.1:0-3242 GCF_000690535.1 Cariama cristata | reverse complement strand
GCTGGACCTGATCTCCTGATTGTCCTGCAGATGCCTTGCGATCTCACTCAGGATGATCTGCTCCACCTCCTTCCCCGGTACCGAGGTCAGGCTGACAGGCCTGTAGTTCCCTGGATCCTCCTTCTGGCCCTTCTTGTAGATGGGTTATTATTGAGCACTTATGTTATCTCCTTATAGCTGAAGGCATTGTATAGTACAGGAGGGGATCCTTAATTGCTTACTTGCCTTCAAAAAAATAGTAAGGCATGCAAAACGGAAGGATACTATGAAGAAATACGTCCCCACATTACAACTGCATTGCTAAACTCCTGCCATCTTCCAAATTACTACCTGACACAATCTTTTCACTTAGTTATTATAGTTTTCTACAATGCACTTGGTGTTTAAAGAAAGAGATTAATGAGAAGGAAGGGAAAAGAGAAAAGGCTGTTCAGGTGTTTTAGCACCTCATCCATAACTATGATGGCCTCAGCAGATAGATCCACTAAATCTCATGGTTATGAGATTATACCTCAGAGCAAAGCCTATTTCAAGAGCACTCATCATCATCAGATCCAATTGCTGAAGCGATTCAGCATACACTTAGTGTTCTAATCTACTTTTTCCTTTCATTCAAGAGTGCTGGTCAGGAATAGCAGGACAAGGAAATCAACAAAAAAATAGTTTATTTGAAAGGAGAAAAAAAAATAAAAAATTTCAGTAGTGTCTAGACTCTTTTTTTGACTTGGTTAGTTGATTCACCAAACCCATAACAAAAAAAATAAATCCCAGTAGGATTAACTCTGTTAATAACAGGTGAATATGTATGGAACAAAATTTCCAAGTTCCATCATTTCAATTGCACCCACAAATATGTACACACAAATATGTATGTATAGAGAATCTAAATACACATATAAATGAAGTCAACTTTTAACCCTTATCATGACAAGTTTTATCCCCCAGACATAGCAAGAACTTTGTAAGCACACATGAAGTCCAAATCACAGCTCCCCTGAACCATATTTCTTACTACTGTGAAGATCCATGAATTTAGTTACCCTTCATAGCAAGGGAGGAAGTAAAACCATACTGCACCAGCAGCCTAGCAGTCAGCTGCTGTGAAGAAGTCTGAAAACAATGGATATAAAATATGGAATCAGATTTAACACCTTGTGGCTGCTTACCTACCAGTATAAAGAATTACAAGAGCACCTGTATTAGGTATCTTACGAAACAAAATAGAGAATACACTGATGTTACAAATACTGCAGTAGAACCACAGATTTAAAGTAGATCTGTTTGGTTTTTTTTTTAAAATGTATTGCAGCATCTATTTTTATTTTTTCTTTAGTTGCTACCATCGCAAAAACAGGGACCTGTTATACATCTGCAAAAGCTTGTTCCAGGATGTAGTATGTACAACATCAGTAATCCACAGCTTGAGTTTTGAAAGGAATAAATGTAGCTGTTCTAATACACAGAAGAATGAAAAATTATCAGTTTAACAGGTATTCCTCTCTTTTCCCTTCCAGATCTTGTACAGTTTTATCAATTGAAATAATTGCAAGTCTTTAATTAATGATGTGCATGAGGCATTTCTGTGGCTCCCAACAAACAAAGCACAGAGGTCTGACAAAATAAATTACTAATGAGCAATAATAAGGCTTGACCTTTCCCACATTCAAGTCAAAGACAATCCCCCTGCTTTGATCAGTCACTTTTGCTCAGCCTGTTTTAATAAAATGCTCTACATGAAAAAAATCACAATTGTACCATGCCGTGTGGATTAATCCCTCACAAAACAGCCTGATCCTACTCTCACAGTGGAGTTTTGCAACTGATGTGAAATCAAAAAGGAAAAAATACATACTTAAGTAACTGTTAACAAAACCTCTTTGGAGGTCTCTCACCTACTATCAGGCTAGCAGAACACATTTCCAGATCTAAATTTCAAAATTAGCTTAATGAATGTAACAGAATCATGCAAACATGCTGATTTTCTCATCTGTATAACTAACACTTAAAAATACAATGTACTGCAAAATTAAAAATTACTTTAATTGAATTAAGAAAAATAACTAGAAGGAGTGGATACAGACAATCAGAGTAGCTTCTATAACACTGACAACAGCTGCATCGGAACTTACAGAAACAATGTGATTCCAAGTTTAGGCCGAAATTGTCTCCCTGACTAGCTGTTCCTCTATCTAAACACAGCCCTGCTGTGACACATATTGCAGTTCAGATGGCAAGGGATGCAACATCATGCACCCACTTTCCGTGCTCAAAAGTACACATTGTACAGACTGCAAAGGGAAAAAAAAACCCACTAATGATTTGACATTATCTAAATAATACTTGGCACTCAAATTGTAGCTGTATTGCACTATTTAACTCAGCATATGTCTTTAAATTAACTTTTGATAACCTCAGATTTTCAGGCAGACCACAAGTTTTGCTGTCTTTTTCAGTAAATCTGTAAAGCAACACAGAAATTAACAACAGCCCATGACAGCTTATTTTTCAAAACAAATACGATCCTCTCAATGGAGCCATGAAAATAGCCAAGTTTTTCACAAACCAACATCCCATGTGCCATATTCTAACCAGAGTGAGAGAATGCTTAGGAGATGCAGAGTGCTACCTGGCAGATCAGCTATTTTATCATTTTTAAAGCATCTTTACAGCCTTTCTCTGGCATGTGGTAACTACTGGTCCTCCTTTATCTTCCTTGACTACCCTAATAGCATTGCCTAGGAAGACAGCACTGAAAAGGTGTAGGTGTTGGCATAGGGAATCATTCTTTTGTTCTCTGCAGATGGAAGGAACACCACCTTTGTCAGGCAGCACAGAAGCGTGGGCAAGTGAGCAACCCACTTCGCCTCAGCTGCCTCCCCGTGACAGGCGACCTCTGTTAAACACCCCTGAGGAAACACTCACAGAAAACAGTCATTGCTGACCAATCACTAGTTTGACGTCTTGTGTTCAAATATACATGTATACTTATTTATATGCTTGTCCAATGTGTCTTTTGAATTCAGCAATCTCAAAGAACGGTTAGTTTGGCTCAGGGATGAACAGCATCTGGAGCGTTTCTTCACCGAGATCCTACATGCTGGCAGTACTCGGAGCATTTCCCATACATGGCACGGACCATTCACGCTGCTACCACACGAACTGGTCAAGCAAAACTCCGCTCAACAGCGCCTTACCCTCAGGCTGCCGCTCACCACCAAACCTCCCATCCCTACCTGACGGCC